>NW_027106050.1:0-22413 GCF_000696795.3 Halyomorpha halys | reverse complement strand
AAAATTCCATATAAACCTTTCCAACCATCCTAATCCTTTGGTTCAAACCTTATCTAGTTCCACCCCTCCCTACAGCCCACCTAGAAGGTTGAAACGCCAGTGGCCAAGAGACTTATTAAAATAAAAATGGACAATTGGAGTTCTGGCAATGGTCAGATTCTCCACTTAAGTTGAGTGTTTGTGGCTTTAGCGCACTTGCTCAGCCTCCAATGGCTCATTACCAGTGATGCGGCGAGAGGGATGCGCTGGGATCTCATGAGCTCTACTCTACCCCTCACACGTGGGGGATAGAGTGGCCAAAAAGGGATCAAAGGTGTAAATATTGTATATATTATTTTATCATTATGTTATATTATTTATTTATTTTTCATACAGATAGTCTGATTATGTTCATCTTGTCTATTCGTTTGTTTGTATATATTTTAAGACAGTTTTTTATTTTATTTTATTTCATTTTTTTTAATTTTTATTATTTTTTTTTACTTGTTTATTTTATTTTAGTATGTATGAGATCATTCATCAATATTACCTATTGCCCACAACTGTGTGGCAGATTGTATTATCTATCAATAAATAAATCTATCAAAAATATTGTATTATAATCTATTTGTACTCCTACCGTACTACGTATTTGAAGTAATATAAGAATTGGGTGATACCATTTCTAAATATTAAACACAAATGAATATAAATACATAAATTTAAATTTATAAAAAAATTTTTAAATATAGGTCTTGATTTTCAGTACTTTATTCGTTTGATGTAAAAGTATATTCTATGGATATTTTAATCTATTCCATCAAAGAGACGTCTTCATTTCGTTTACTCAATTACTCATACTCACTCAATTGTCAAAATTTAAATATAATTTAATTTATTTTATTCATTTAAACGAGGTATTTTTTAACCCTCGTTAAACTGTTTATGTTAGATATAGTTCATCTTAATTAAAGAAACTAATACAGACATGTTGAAAGATATAGTTAAAAACTGAACCAAAATCAAAAATTCCCTTTCATATTACTATATTTTCTTACTTCACAGTGGTGGGTATGTGAAAAAAAAGTTCTTTCTTTACAACTATTTTTCCTAAAAGAGAGAATCTTAAATTGTATTTTTCGTTAAATTAGTGGAAATGAAGTTAGCACCACTGTGAAGTGACTTCTATGACATCGATATTATGAAATTGCCTCTGATTTAGAGGCAAATTGACTGGTGATGTCACCAGTTTAATAGTCTGAGCAGCACTGAAGATTTCCTCTGAATATCTCCAGTGCCATCTCAGACACCGTGATCGGTTAGTAATTGAAATTTTTTAAAATTAATTTTATTTATTTTTGTATATGAAGTTCTTTATCATCATACAAATTTTAAACCTTTCACTACTTATTCACCGATAACTATTTTAAAAATATATAATAATTACTCAATGTATGGTCTTTGTGTAATTTTAAACACTTACAGAACTTTAATTCTTCTCGTAAAATGTTTATTTAACATTTTAAAAACCTATTATCACATACAAAGAACCTCCAAATAAAAGGATCTTATACTAAAACAGTTTATAAGTGTGTCACGTGGCCGGGTCATAGCCATTCTTTCTACACGCGATTTATGAATTAAGTCAAGTAAAATTTTGATAAGACTGAAATAATTTATGATCACGTAACATTCGGCTATGAGCTTACTTACCCCGAGCTACAAGAGATGCGTGCCAGGACTCGAGAGGATAAGGGGCAAGTGATCAATTAAAGGTGTTCTTAAAATCCAGATTGCGAATATCGATTTAACTTAATGAACGATCGACCTACATTCAACCCATTTCTTTCTGTGAGGTTCATTTAAAAATTAAAAATAAAAGGGGGGGTGACATAGTGCTTAACTGAAACTCAAAAATTATGTCGGATTAATATTAATTAATTATAATAGAGTGAGAATTCATAGTGTTTTATATTTATTTCACAAGGAATAGCAACATTAGTAAACTTTATCCCTCTACCTGTAAACACCATAATTTTTACTGCTATGCCAATATCGATATCCCAGTTGGAGGGCTGTTATAAACCTTCTACCATAATTTTTCTGTTTTGAAAACATCCGCTAAACATAATAGACAGATACGTTAGAAAATGTTGTTCTGTTTTGGTGCTCATATTATTTTTAATTAATTATTATTTTGAATCATATTATTTTTATGAGGTGCTGTAGTAAAAACTAGGGTAGTCATTCACTAGTAATAAGAATATTCAGTCAGTGTTGTGAATTTTAAGGGTATTTTTCACCATAACCTTTTTTTCATAAAGTTTATGTTATATGTAATATAAAATTTATTATTTTTATGTTGCGTGGGAATTATTTAATTGAGCTTCAGGGAAATTTTTACATTTAATTTAGATATTTTTGTGAGGTTTATATGTAATCATAAAAAATCAAAATAATATATCTATTGCAACGTTATTTTTAATCGTTTTAAGCGTTTCGTTTATTTGATGAAATAAATATTGCTTCGTTAAATATCTTAAGCCTTAAAAAAAAATCAAAAAGAAACTTTTATTTTGTTATCAATAACTTAAAAATATTGTAACGTAGGAAAAACTAATCGGTAAATATTATTAAATCATTAATACAGTAGATGTTCACGGGTAACCTAAGATAACTTAAAAAAAAAAAAAAAAAAAAAAAAAACAGACTTCTCAGAGAGAGAGGTATGAAATAGTAGTAATGCATCACAATTTTCATTTTTTTTTTTAATCAATACTCTCTACTAAAAGTATTAATATCTATTAAATACTCAGTATCAGTATTATCAACTATTAAAAACCTTTTTAAAAATTTATATTCTTGCAAAAAAATGTACCATATTTTTTTTTAAGTTATTGTGTATTTTATTTGTAGATTCTTAAAAACTTTTTTTTTTTAAATTTTATATCTATGCTCTTGAAATCGGCTGAGTAATTTTTATTACTCTCATTAGAAGCTATAAATTAAGTGATTAAATTGAGGAAATAATTTAGTTCGATCGTAAATGATCACAGTGGAATAAATTATATACTTGACCGTCTGATAAGTTATATAAAGCACTCCAGCTTGGAAAATCATTTCCTTGTGATTGATCCCTTCTGGAGAGGATTCCAAGATGAATTTCAACTATTACGCTTTTATAGATACGTCAAATTAGTTTGTTAGAATAATTTTAAGAATATATAGAGATTATAAAAAAATCTTATTCTTATGAACCAATATTATATTATTACCAGCAAAAAAGAAGCTTGCATGTTTTATAAATTTTAATAAATCAAAAATCATGCAAATATTCCGATCTTTTAGCCATTAGATTAATGACTTGACGACCATCAAAACAATTTCTGGAGTTGGTCCAATGGAATCCTTTATGCCGTTACATTCTTTAATGAGATTTAGTCTGCAGTTGTTGAGGGCAAAGTTCTTGCAAACAAGTTTAACTAATGGTCTAATGTTTAGGAGAAAGGAATTCGTTAGTTTCTTTGTACTCAATGGAACAAATTTTCTTAAAATATATGCTCTTCTTTTTTAAAATGTTTCTTAAGATTATTATATGTTATTAACGATTATTATAAACGAACTTTTTAGGGTAAGTATAAATTTTGTAATAAGAAATAGTGACAGAAGTTTGGAATCGTTAAAATTCCGATGTTTTGCTAGAACGGTAATATGATTTATTTTTTGTTAGCACTATTTCATCCAATTCGCTGGGTTTCATTTTAATTGACATGTGTAAATAAAGATCTGAATTAAAAAAAACAAAACAATGTAAGTAAATAAAGAATTACTTATAATAGTAATATAACAGTATCCATAGTTATAATATTATCTACTTGAAATTAAACAGTATTACCAATTTTTATTATCTCATTCTTTTTTTAAAATTATATATTAAATGAATTATCCATAAAAAAACTTATATCTATATTGATAGAATAGGAAAAACTCCTATTTTATAAATTGTGCTTACAACTTTTTCTATAAATTGTAATTTATGATCTAAAGAGTTTTTATCACCTAACCTAACCTAAAGTTATATGTCAGTTTCGGTGATGTAAAAAATAGCTAGATGGAAATATTTCATAAAATTTAATAATTAAAAAACATCACTGTCTATTTTTTAATTAAAAATCTAGGATCTCAATACGTCAAAAAAACAACAAAATATAGGGCCATAAAGTAAAGTGGATTTATAATATTAGTATACTTTGATATATACTGTTTTAGTACTATTATTATCAACTAAAATAATTTTTTTTACATGTTAAAATATTTGTTATATACTGTTATATCTGTACAAAGTTTCTGAATTTTTTTTTGTTTGTTTTAGAATTCCATCAGAACATTTTTCCTTTGATACTATCATACTCCACTTTTTTCATTTATCTTGATCCATCATTGTCTCATGCATGAAATACTGCGGTCATTCTGTTTATTTTATCTATCAACCTGGTTTTAGGACTCTCTTGAAATTTTATATATACCTTGTCCTGTTATCATAAAATCCAAATCATGAGGTTTTAGCTGATAATTTTCATCATGCAATTCCTCATATCCGCACTTATATATTATTAGACATTGAATTTAGGTTGACAATTTTTTTTTTATTATTATTTCAATTCACTTAATTTTGTATTCTTGATTACCGCTCTAAGACGGAATGAAATGTACATTATCACAACCTTCATTAAAAGGCGTGAAGTCCACTTCCTAAGGGAATTTTTCATTTTTTATATGGTTAATTGGAATTGGAAAAATAATTATGGTTTTTATGTTCTTTACTCCACTTTTTCCCTCGGATTCGAATCCAGCCTGTACGGGTTGAATTTTTTTTGTTAAGTTCATGGGGATGAAGTTGGACAATCCAACTCTGGTTTAAATACGATATTAACCTGCATGATAACATCCTCATATGCCAAAAAGTTCAGATTAGGGGATAATGGAATAAACAATTTAAAAACAATATCGTTTTCGTCTTGTTAAAAAAAAAGTATGTAATTGTATTTTTTATCCCATTTTATTACTATCATAAAAGGAAAAGTCTGTGAGTAAGTGAACCTTACGCCTCCTAATTAAAATTCTTAAAATATACCGTATCATTCTGTCAATCAAAGATGTAGAATAAAATGATTTGAAAATACAAAAAAAAATCTTCAAAAAATCATTGCAATAAAAAATGAATATGATTTAGATTTTATGATAACAAGACATGTAATACAAAGTTTCAAGAGAGACCTGAAACTAGATTTATAGATAAAACAAACAGAATGATAGAAGTATTTGATGCAATAATTAATCTAGATAAATGAAATAAGTGGGCTATGATATTATCAAAAGACAAACGATCTAATGGAATTCTAAAACAAATAAAAAAAAATAATATTTTAAGAAGCATGCTAAAAAAAATATTTAAATATAATTTTTTCAATTTCTTGAGACTGGTATTTATTTATTAAACAAATCAAATGGTATCCTTGTTTAGTCTCAACCCTCTTTATCATATCAATATTCCAACGTTTCGGCCAATTCGGCCATCCTCAAGGACAATTTTCAAATATAAATTCTCACCTCACATTAAAATTTTAAAACATTTTCCAGGCTAATCTGCCCAGGTCATTAATTATAGGACAAAATCGCCCTATTTTTTTTCTCAAGATTTCATTGATTTTTAAAACTTTTAATTTTCGATTAATCTACTATATCAATATCATATAATCTAATAATCTGGGCAGAATAGCCTGCAAAACATTTTTAAATTTTAATGAGGGTGAAAATTTATATTTGAAGATTGTCTTTGGGGATGACCAAAGTGGCCGAAACGTTGGACAATTCATATAATAAAGAGTGTTGAGACTAAACAAGGATACCATTTGATTTATTAAAAAAATATTTAAGTTGATATCATAATTATTTCTGAAATTATATTGAGAAATCCTTTTCTTAAATTTAAATAAAAAACTAATTTTTATATGCCTAAGCAGAATAAATCTATTTTTATGCCTTGGAGAAAAACATTTTCTCTGCTTGGAACCAAAACTATTTGGATAAACACACAATTTTTAATTTATTTTATTTTATTAAATTTAATTAATATTCAAATAGGCCTGACACATTTAAATATCCATTTGTGGCTGTACTGTTCTGATATATCTTTAATAAGCTCCTGCCTGCTTCGCTATTGTTCCAATTAGCGGGCGGAACATCATTCAAATGGGACTAATTAACAAAAAAGGCGAAACCTTCATCAATCATCTCCACTGAAGGGGGAATGGAAAAGAAAGAAATTAAAAGAAAACTCCTTTTTAATTTTCCTGAGGTTGAATGCCCTTATATTTTCTAACAAAAGCCAAAAATTGGGCTTGCTGTCGATAGCGAGTCATCCGATAATAATCTTGGTAATTAATTAAGCAATTACTTTAATGAAATTATGTTTCAATTAACTAATTATATTATATAATATTAATCTTTTGAATTTATAGGTGTGTGTGTTAGGGGATTAGGACGCGCTATGTGAATTTTTAAATGATGATCACCTAACGACGCACTATGGGCCAGGATGATATTTAGCTAACACTAAAGAATAATTTTCCTAAAACTGGCAAGTTCAGGAAGTGGAGTGGGCAAAGTTCAGGCAAATCTGGTATATATTAGGAATATTTAGATTAATGTTTATTGAAACATTTCTGCCTAGTTCACAATAAATAGATATTTTAGGGTGTTATGCCTATTTTCAATCTTATCAAAAATATTCGGACTTTTTTTGTCTCATTTCATGTTTCTTTTTTAATTTTTATATTTTTATATAGATGTCACCTTAACCAGGTTCGTGATAAAGTTTTAACAAGTGACTGTGATAAATGAATTTTAATTTTTGTTTTTAATGTAAAAGTTGACTAATTAGAAATTATTGTTGTTAAATATTTTTAGTTCCAAAATTGTATTAAGATGTCCCTGAGCATGGCCGGATTGGCCGAAACATCGGACTTATAAGAAAAATAAAATGTTTTGAGACAAAAATGGATAAAAATTGAATTATTTATTTAAACATGTATATTTAATATAAAGAAATATAAAAACTACGTAAGAGATCAATATTAACTGTTTGAATACAATTGGAAACAAATCAACAGACGACGTTTCGTTAACATCAGACAAGAAAATCATAAATGGTTTTGCCTGGATTAGCGAATCGTTAACACATTCTTGTGAATTTCATGATTGAATATTTAATATTATTGTAAAAAAAAAAAAAAAAGAAATATTTCAAACAATCTGATCGAAATATACCATCACATAATTTAGCAAGTAGTTGTGTAACGAAATATTGTTTCATTTTCTTTTCTTTTCAATTGATACAGTTTTACGTTACGATGTGCTACAAAGTCTGCAATATTGTGTTTGTAGGCTGGCCTGTGAACCCTTCAATATTGAATAAAACCCGAATCTCCATAAAGCCTTCTATGGTTTTCTACAGATGGCGCATACTGTAGCAAACTTTTTCCAAGCAGCCCTCTAGAAATAATTAGGGAGAAAGAGGTTCTTAAAGAAGCTCCGTTAGGCTTGGATCCATTAGTATACGATCTATTTTGAAATAATTTAATTTAGTTGAGGAGTCATTAGTGGCCCGCAATGCATTAAAATCCTCTGCCAAGTTAACTGCTAATAGAAGATTTTATGTGAAATGGAGAGGATCGTATTTCCGGGCTATTAAAATTTATGAAAAGTGGGTGTATTCTTAGAGAGGTTATTATATATTCAAGTCAGGTTCTGTTTCCACACACCGAAAAAAATTCCGATTTTAAATTAAACCTAAATTTTCTTAAAACAGTTTTGAAAAAAAATGAATATTAAAGTTTTGAAATGTTATTGATGATCTTCAAATTAACTCTATTAAAAAAAAAACATTAGCAGTATTGGAACTGTTCGAAAGAAGTAAAGCTTCTGTGAATTAAATAATATACTAACAATTTATTGATAATGAATGGTATTTATTTTAGAATACAATGATATTTTAATTCAAATCAACTTTTCACCACTCTATTTAAGTGTAGGATAAAAATACGATTTCAAATTATAGCTCATTACAAAGAGGATGAAATGATGAACACTTCACTTGCTTACAGTAAGCAGCTACGATTTTTAATTTTCGAGATATAATTCAAATGTTGAAAAATTCCTTATTATTTCATTTCTAGCGCTATCTTTTCAACTACTTATCTTGGTGCAGCGTGAAGATACGATTTTGAATTATTACTCAATAAAAATATGATGATAAACTGAACTTTTTCTTGAGTTACAGAATGCAAGTTTTTTCTTTTAGTTTTAGAGATATTTTCATCTAAACGAAAAATACATCCAGCGTTTCCTCCCCCCATTTCCGTTTCATCTCGAGCGTTAGCTCGTTACGCTAAATAAATTAGTGTATTTATTTTGAGAAATCTATATCTCAGGAACTATGTGAACTATAGATGTCTATTAGCACACAAATTAAAGCTAGTTTAATGTAATAAAAAGTAATTTTTGACCTTTATCTTCGTACAATAGTATTGCTCATGATATTTGCTAAAATAAATTGATTTATAGTTGCTCAGACCAAAAATAAGTTTGATTTATGAGAAACCTTATTTCAGAAACCATAAGACGTAAAGATGTGAAGTCAGCACTTGAATTAAAACTAGTTAAATTTACCATAAAATAGTTTGTAACCTTTATCTTTGTATGAGTAGTAGTTTTTATGATATTTGATCAAATAAATTCATAAAACGTTAATTGTTATATGTTCGGATAAAATGTTTCATTTTTGAAAAAAAGTGTATGTCTAGAACCATAAGACGTACATATGTCTGCTAGCACACAAAATAAAGGAAATTTAAATTACTATAAAGTAGTTTATGACACATATTTTCGTAGTGGTCGTAGTTTTTAAGATATTCGCATATAAATATAAATTTGGCACATGAAAATTTGTCCAACAACTATAAAACAGTTTATTTTAGCAAATGTCATGAAAACTACTACTCCTGCGAAGATAAACTTCTTACATTACTTTATAGAACATTAAACTAGCTTCAATTCGAGTGCTAATAGAAATCTGTACGTCACGTAGTTATATATATTTACTCCATTATATATACTTTTTCTTTTTAGAGAGGTTGTTATAAATTCAAGTCAGGTTCTGTTTCCTTACCCCGAAAACGGTTTCGCTATTAAATTAATCCTAAATTTTCTTAAAACTGCTTTAAAAATAAATAAATAATCAAGTTAAAAAAATTTATTGATATTCATTAAATTAAAACTTTTTTTAAGGTCGTCTAATAAGTTCCACATAAAAAATACTGGTTAAATCTATTTCACATACAGTAATACAGTGTAGTTTTATTATTCTATCAAACTACTGATTATTCTTACTTTACTTCTTGCTAAGATATCACAATCCATATTAGCAGTTTTGTACCATAAAAATCTTTCTTTGCTCCTAGGGTACTCACCCTACCAACCTTTCGAAATTTTATGGTATCATAAGGACGCTAAACTTTAAAAAGGTTCTTGTACCTTGTAAATTCCAATCGAGGAATTTCGGATACAAAACAATGAATTTATTATGGTTTAAATATTTTTGAGTGACCTTTTTTTGCCTTCAAATCAAAAATAAAAAAAATAAAAAAGAGAGAGAAAACTCGTCTTTTACTTTTATATTTGCACATTAGAATTAACCTACCTATATACATATTGTATTGGAAAATATTACGATCGTCAAAATTTTCGACAGAATTTAAAATGCACATTTTGAATCGAAATAACCAAGTCTCGCAAATGGTCTGTGTGGTGAACATCTATCGAAACGAAAAAAGTCGTATGCAGATGTGCTAATGTAGATACTACTTTTTTGCTAAATTCGACTGACCAAATCGGTTCTAACTATTTTGATTAAACTCAATATTCCAATGAACAATTAGATATTTTATTATTAGATTAGTCTGACCCACAAAGAAATAGTCTGACAGGGTTTAAATACGGATTTTTCAAAACAACTCCTCTAATGTTTTTCTAGTTTTCTTTATTTTAAAAAATAAAAAGTTCTCATTGATACTAATAATAAAGAAATGGATAAATACAAAATATTAAATAGTTTTAAGAATAACTAAATGAGATAAAAGATTCTCGATTGCACTACGACTTCGTTATTTTATGTTGAACTGGTACATTATTGGCAAGAATAAAATTTATATTTGTTACTCCTACTTTGAGGAACCCTGGAATATGAATTTTAATATCAAAAAATATTTAATTTTTTGTTCATATTCTCGATTTCTGTTATCTTGCACTTTCTGCAGTCTAAGAATAACATTCTGTGATGTTACTGCATTACTGCCCTAAAAAAAATGTTTTTTTACTTATTTTATTAGTTATAATGATATATAATATAACATTGTAGAGAAAGAGCAAATAAGTTTTAACTAAGGTATAAAGGTACAATTAATTATATAACACCCCCTATATAATAATTAATTATATAATATCCCAGTTGCGGTTTAATCCGCTGAAAATTTTTAATTATACGTGCCTGTTTAATATACATTATGACTTGGTACATTGTCTAGTATATGATCATATGTGATTAGATAAGCGATTAAACTCTGAAAAAAAAACGATAAAAAGCTTCATTAATTTTCCGAGAGAAAACAATTTTTATCTTCTAAAGTGTTTTATTAAATAGAGGCAAGCCAACCACAGCAATGCCCTAGCCGGTACAGCTTTGTGAGACTATGTACCCTTAAAACGTCCACAACAAAGGGTCTATATAACACATACAAAGGGTATCAAATTGGTAGTTCTCGTGATTAGCATGTTCAAACAAGGAGACCCTTTACGTTTATAGAATAGAATATTCGGATAAAAAGGGGTTTTTATGGAAATAATCATGGTAAATGGCCTAAATTTCAGGGAATAATATAAATACCATAACTTTATACTGACACTTAAATAGATCATGAATGGAATATGGTCCGGGTGCGGTAAAAAAAAAACTCAAATAGTAGAATTATACTATTTTATTGAGCCAACGTTTCGCCTCACGTTGCAGGGCTTCGTCAGGGCTAAAAAAGATACAAACACTATAGTTACAAAAAAGAAAAAAATATAAGTGCAAAATAACAGGGGTATAAAATGTAAAAACGTAAGATATAATAAGAAAAATTAAAGGTTATAAATAGTAAATGAAAAGGGTAATAGTAACAGATAGATAAGAGAAGAAATATTGAAGAATGTACAAACAGAGAGATGAAAAAAGAAAGAAAAAAAAATACAAATCAAATGATGAGACAGAATCCATACCTGTTTTTGACCGCACCCGGACCATATTCCATTCATCTATACACACGGTCAATCAATAATCTTCCATTAAATAAATCATATCTTATGCACAAAATAATTTATAACGGTAGAGTATTGGAGTACCATCATATTGGTATAATTGGGGAATTAAAATTGGGATCTTGGCTTTTTACGTTCTCTCTTTTGAATTCAGTTTATTTAAATCCATTTGATATTTCATAAATATTCATACTAAAATCTTTCTTATGGGTTGAGAGCATAAATAATTAGATTTTTTCAGGTTGTATTTTATTTTACTTCCTAAATACGTTCTAGAACAGGATGCTGAAAGCCTCCTTTCAAGATTCCTCTTCCGCGAATCATTTCTGTCAATATCCTTTATCCAAAGGAAATTTACTTAAAGATGGAACCGTTGCTTTTTGCCTTCCCTTTTTTTTCTTCTGGATTAAATTTTTGTTACGTTGTTTATACACAGTCCCTTCAAGAAATACTTTATAAATCCGACATTTAACACTACCGTCTTAAGTTATTCTTGAAAAATGAGAGTATTTACTAGGTCAATTTATTTTTTAATTCACCCACATGTAAATATAATAAACAGTTGCGGAAGTATTTCGTTCCTGAAGAAATTCAAATTCGAGTTTTTTACTAAATTTTTTTGAGATCCTCTGTGTCCAAATTCCCCCAAAAATCCTTACGAACCTGAAACAACATATTCCGGGCAGGTGAATGCTTAGTTTACATCAACTGAATTGTTAAGATTAACCAACTGGAAGTCTAAATTTATCCAAATTAAAATTTTTCTTTTCTTCGATTTACAGAAAAATTGTTCAAACAATGATGATTAAACTAGCTATATTAATGTAAAGCTAAATGGTATTTTATATCAGATAGATCTTATCCTAATTAAACATTGTATTGTTAACAGTATTAAAAAATGTACACTGATTTGTTGTATTCTTGGAAGAAAAGTTAGTGTTCCTTATTCACACCTAACAAACCAACAAAAATCCTTGATACGAGGTCTTATTTCAACAGAAAGATAAAACTTTATTAATACTTATTATTATTAAGATAAAACTTTATAATTTTATAATTATTAAGATAAAACTAAATTATCAGAACACGCATTAAACCTGAATCATACTTTTAATTTCGACAATCCTTCCATTCTTGCCACTGTCCCCAACCACACCAAACGTCTCATCTCAGAGTCCATTTACATAAATTTGACAGAGAATTCCGTCAATCATAAAGTTGATAAAGACTGCATCTCACTTACATATCGACACATTTTGAACATAATAAAATCCTCATAATACTTTTTTTTTTTACTTTTTTCTGCATTTCAGAAGCCCACTTTCTAGTCATATCTTTTATTCTCGTTTCTCTAAATTATCACATTTTTTTTTTTAATTATTTTTATATTCTATCCTTCCTGTTTCATTTATAATCATGTATCTATCTTTTAATTTATATTCATGTTTTACCTTAATTGTACTTATATTAATTACTTTATTATTAATTTTCTATTATTTTTTACACTTTACTGTATCCCCGCTCATTCGGTATATTTTGTTTCTCAATCACTTACACACATTGTACCCATTATTTTATACTTTACTTTTCCTTTGTTTTTCTATTTTTTAGTTATACCATTTATTGTTCACCTAATTTTAATACCTTTTTACTATATTTACTTTACAAATTATTTTCGTTATTGTGGCACAACTGCCATCCCCACTCCTCCCAATACAAACTGTCACTTTGTCTTTGACCGCCGTCAAAACAGGTATGCATTCTGTCTAGTTACTTATTTTTTTAGAACTTCATTAATTTTAGATTAAAACTACACTATCTACTATTAGATAAACAAACTATTTATAACCTTCCACACACTCAGGTCAAGCTTATATTATTTTAATTCAAATTGTATTTTGATATCAATTTTTATTTATTCCAATTAATTAATTCATATCAAAATTAATTGTAAATAGTAACAAAAATGTTTCCCAAATTTTTCATAATTTGATTTTACTTAAAATCTCTCATACTAATATATATTACTAATTATATAATAAAGAATATTGAGACTTAATAAGGATACCATTTGATTTATTTAATAGATAATACCAGTCTTCCGAACTTGAATAAATTATAAAAAATAAAGTATAATGTTACTAAGTATCGATAAATGTTTTATATGTTGTTATATTTATTATATATGTGTACAAAAAAAAAATCTGCTACGACCCATAAAGGGTCAGCGTGCAGAACATAGTAAGGAATTAGTAATGCTATACAAACAGTTGTCTAAGGAGGTAATGTGGTCAGATTTTTCCCCAATTAACGGTATACACTTTAAAAGGCTGCGTTGACACCAGGTGACTTCTGAACCCACACCGTTGATGTCACCAATACATATTATTTTTAAGGTTTCATTATAATAAAAATTGTGTGTATTTCCAATTTTTATTATTATTTTATTTTTAAAAATAATTTTCTGTTCTTTGTTATTAAAAAATAAATAAATAAAGGAGTAACTAAATTTGTTGTCCATGTCACTTTGAGCTATGCTGATCCATACATCCTTTCATAGATTTTTTCCATTCATATTTTATTGGTTATTCTAGATCAATGAATCGCTTATTACTTTATAATATAGGAACATAGTTTACTAACTTAATTTCTAATTAGCTACTCTTATGAAAGTCGATACGCACTTGTAGTTGTTTTGCACAGCAGCTTTTGTGTGTACATCACCATATTAGTCCAGTTCTCAGTCAACAGGTGGAAGGATTAAAGAGGCTCAACTGAATATAACACAGTCGGTTGTAGCAGATCCCTTCACACTTCTAAACTAATAGATCTTTCTCATATGTGGAAATAAAGTTAACATTATTTAGTTATTTATAAACTTAAAATTCTTTCTTGAGACTGGCAATTTTTTACTAAATAATTCAAAAACACTATCCAAATTATAGTCTCAAAACATTTATTTCATTTACACGTCCAACGTTTCGGCCAATTCGGCCATCTTCTGGGACAATCTTAATTTACTATGAGACATATCATTTAACCATTTTAAAAACTCCATACAGGCTATTCTGCCCAGGTCAAAACATTTATATCTAATATGTCAAAAATACATTAAAAATCACAGTCAAATTATTTCTCTTTTACCACTATTTATACACTTTTTGTGTATCAACAAGTGAGGTTGTAATAAAAGTGTATAAATAGTGGTAAAAGAGAAATAATTTGACTGTGATTTTTAATGTATTTTTGACATATTAGATATAAATGTTTTGACCTGGGCAGAATAGCCTGTATGGAGTTTTTAAAATGGTTAAATGATATGTCTCATAGTAAATTAAGATTGTCCCTGAAGATGGCCGAATTGGCCGAAACGTTGGACGTGTAAATGAAATAAATGTTTTGAGACTATAATTTGGATAGTGTTTTTGAATTATTTAGTAATAAATTATTTAGTTAATTAAGCAATATTATTTTATTCTATTTTAGTTATACTAAATAATATTCGTTCTCAATATTGCTTTACATTTCAAGATTTTTAGTTTTACCAGCGAAATTGCCATAATCCATTTATTTTTTTTTTCAAACAACAGCCAGATTCTAAAATAAACCTTGATAACATAATTTGGTATATGAAATAATGTATTGAGTTAGTATATACCTTAAAATCATTATGTAGAGTCTGTTTTAGCTTTTTAAAGTGAGATATTCATGTTTTTATGGCATTTAGTACTGCTAATGCATGTATTATTTAAAGCTATTTGAAGGTTAAATGTAATAGAAGCATCTAAAAATAACCTATTAGTTTCTAAATTTTAATTTTTCAACTATTTTTAAAACTATTAACTAATTGTTAATAATAATTTTATCTCTCAACTTAATTAACTTTTTTTTCTATTTTTATTATATGTACGCATATTTTACGATTCCCCTATATATTTTATAAATTTCAATGATAACAATCTCTCTGAAACATACATAATTATTTAAACTGGTAAACACAAAAGCCATTTATTTAGGAAAAGAAATCCAATAATAATAGTTTTATAGGACACAAATAATATTAATTAATAATTATATATTTGGATAATTGCCTTTATCAAACAATTATCCTGGCATTCCAATTCACAACAGGTAATACATAGCACCAATAATAATATATTATTATTAATAATCGTTTTATCCCCAAAAAAATCAACTTAATTTACTTTTATTTACTTGATGTATTTATGTACAGTTGTAAATATCAATAAATAAATTTAATAAAAAAATTTACTTTTATTCAACTTTGAATGGTTTTATACGAAGACTAAGCTACAATGCTTTTGTTTTATTTTGTCTACGTTACCTTGAAAGTGGTGTGATCTTTGTAATAATATGCGATACAATTAAAAACACAATACATTATTCTTTGGGAAGGGTATTCCAGCGTGGAGATTAAAAATGGGATGAATCAAAGTTTGCGAATTTGTAGGAGAGCCAATGTATGCATTTATGCTTATACATTTTTTTGAACAATTATTATTGAACCAGAAGGTTTTAATCTATATCAAAAATATATTTTCAAAATATTGTTAAGCTATTCCAATACCAATTAAAAAAAAAAAAAATTATTATAAACTGGATACGATCTACTATGTAAGGGAAGTTGGAACAAACACAATAAGCCATAAAAAATTATTTTAAAAAGTATTGTAATCATAAACAATTGTATAAAAAAGAAATAAGAAAAAAATTAAATTTATATTATGTTGCTAGATTTTTTTTTTTAACGATAAACTAAAAAGTATTTTAATTTCTGTTTTCCCGAAAATCGAATGCTCCTCTGATGTTCTTTTTATTGTTGCACACTTTGTATGCATTTTTGGCAGTCATTTAATTAAAGTTATTTATCCCATTTTTAATTCTTAAGCCTTACTTAGAATAAAAAATTAAATGAGATTTAGAGCATTTTGAGGGACTAAGAGTGCGTCATCTTAAGGGGATCCTAAATGGGGAGGATAAATTTTTAAAAAAATAATTTTTCCTCGTATCACCACTCCTCATTAGATTTGTAATAAATGATAATAAACCATATCAAATTTCTTTATATTAAATCTCCAACCTATTAAGCTGTCGATTAGCTCTCTAATCATCATATCTTTCAGCACTAAAGGTCAATTCGACAATTTATTTATACTAATAAATGCGATGTAGTACTTTCTGAAGCATCCAAAAATATTTTTTCTAAGTTATTAATAACATATACTTTACATATGGTGATAATAAAAAGTAATAAAACTTTATATTAGTTTAAATGTTTTTTAACTTACCCATGATGACTCAGGCTGAAAGAGTCGGGTTTCGGGTGCGGCCGGAACCAAAGGAATAAATTAGCTTCTTTGAACACGACATCATTGAGCACGAAAGCCAGCCTAGGAAATCGTTAGGATTAAATACCAAGTTTCTCTTGTATAGAGAGACTCGTGTAATTTTCCGTGGGCTAGTATTACTCCCCAATACATATTTATAAATAAGATTACATTTTTTATTTATTTACAACTGTACAAATAATAAATACAATAAGTAAATATAATTTATGTTTTATATACAATTGAAAATCTTGTGAAGGAACCACCTATTGGTGGTACTTCAAGCATTAATTTAAATTAGAAGGTCCCGTGGCCTTCTTATTTTCAGACGGCTCGGAGGATTATAAGGGATTGTTAATTATGAAAGATTAAGAATTAATGGGTAAGGAGTTTTAAATGAAAATACGCATATCTGTTTTGGGCCAAATCTGCAACGAATGGGATGTTAAGGTCTTTGTGAATGAGTTTACTTGTAACGTAGTAAGGATCATCAAGGATTTTACGTAGGATTTTGGATTGTAAGGATTGGATGCGGGAGGAATTTGATGGTTCGGTAGAGCCCCAGAGCTCAATTCCATATGTCCAAATTGGTATGATTATCGTAGTGTATACTAATTTTTTGTAGTGAATGGGAAGTTTAGAGCGTTTGTCGTAATCGTAAGCGTAAGTGTTGTAGCAATCGGAATCTACGAGCAGTTTCTTGTCGTTTCAGTCTTGTGTGTGCATTCCAAGTAAGTCTCTTGTCAAGATGGAGTCCTAAGTATCTAATCTGTTCAACAGGCGTTAGTTGAGTATTTAGAAAGGATACTGTAGGACAGAAGGGTAGAAGTTTATGACGAAGAGTAAAGGTGATCTGATGGGATTTGTCAGGATTTATTTTGATTCTCCAGTTTTGACACCATTCTTCAATAGATTTTATGTGTGTTTGTGATGCATTAGTTGGGTCGTTGTTTACAGACAGTATACAGCACCGTATGTTGTTAGTTAGGACTGTGTTTGGGTGAGTTGGGATGTCTGCTGTATAAACCGTGTAAAGAATGGGACCTAAGATACTACCTTGAGGAACACCGGCGGACTGAGAAAAGAGTAATGAGTAGGCTAGGTTATGATTTACTTTAAAGGTTTTATCAGAGAGGTAGGAGCAGATTATAAGAAAATATAAGATTACTATTAAAGAAGAAAAATAAATTTCGTGTTGACTCATTGTCAGTTGAAATATGAGATATTAAACTTAAAATAATAAATAATACTATATATCTATTTTACGTATGTATTTTCTCTAGTCTATTATTTAGTTTAATTTGATTTTTTTTATTAGTGGTTATATATTTTGAAAATGAAAAGTATGGTTTCTAGATATATACCTAGGTAAATATATAAACACAAAGATAGAATAAATATATCATAATATTCTTAATATTCATTTTAGGTTTATTCCTATTTTTTCGGGATTGGAGAGATTCCCATGAGAGTTATATTAGTGATTATTCCATAAAAAAAATCACTGAATTAACTTCAAAATTTTAAAGAATATTTAGAAAGGTTTTAATTATTATTAATTTCAGCACAAATATCAGTAAGAAAATTCACATTACACATAACCAAACAAAATACAAGACAAAAAACGTACAGTACAATTAACTACTATTTTATTTTATTTTTTTAATCTCGGCTAGATGAAAGAAATACTTTATTTACTGATATTACGTACATATTTGTAAATGATAACATATAATGATATTAAGTGCAGAAAACGGGGTTATCATAAATAAACAGATTAAAAAATTTCTAAACGATGTGGGCTTTAATAAGATATTGTGAATGAGCGTGATTCTGACCAAATGATCCCCTTGCACAACTGCAGGTCAAGTGACAGATACTTCCTTACTAAGTACTGCACCCTTAACTTACCGTGGGTAGTAGTGGTACAGATTGTAATTATTTACATATAAATATCGTTATCTGCACAGTCGACGCTAATTGTGTGAATAATTGAATCTCTTCCTCTAGATTACAAGCTTAAATCATTGACCGGTCCAACTCAATGTGAAAAAAATCTTAAATACATATAAACATTCTGAAGTGAGGTAATTGTTTCTGACTACTGAGACAATTTTTTTCTCCTTAAAGTTTTGTTGTAAACATCGTTTCAGAAGATATTTTTAAACAAAAATATTGTTTTTAAAACTTCAGAGATGAATAGTGTGAAAATTTGATAAATAATGATTACTAAACTGAAATTGTGAAAAAAAAAATATTTTCAATTATGAATTTTATGAAAAATTAAACATTGCTATTGTAATTGTAAATTTTTAACTGGACTAGGACAATGTTAAGAAAATGTTTGGAAATTGTAGTCAGGAACTTATAGGAATATTCTGACCCTGAACGTCAGTCTCTGGATTGGGTACACATTTTCATTTGCATAACAAGGGCAGAAGCCAATTATTATTCACTTTGAAATTGATTTCGTCAAAATCCTTTGAGTTCTGTTTTCCTGCTAGTGAATAATATATTCAAGCACCTACAGCTAGTAATGATTTCTTTTAAATTGTTTTAATATTTATTAATTTTTCTTCTCATTAAAACATTCTTATAGTTTTCAAATATAATATTTTCAAATGAATATTCAAAGTATGTTGTTGATTGTATTCATTCTTGCCATTGATATAGGTAATTATGCGATTTTTCTTTGTATGTATAATCAACAAAATTGTTTGATTCCGTTACTAAATATTGATTGAAACTAATTATTTTATTACAAAATTTGTTTGAACTTCATTGTTTGCCCTTGACCTTGCTCGTAGCGTGATTCTCAGTGATTTATCAGCAAGTCGTTACAGATGACAGTGTAAAACTATACATCATGATGAACGTTTAACATGTATAATGGGAATTTACAAGTTATTTTTAATGACACCCATGAAATAGTAATTTAAGCATTTTAGTGTATAAAAAATAATTATTTTAATATACAATTTATTAATATCAGAAATTCGACGCACTACGCAATGTAGAATATATATATATATATATTATCATACGACTAAATAATTCACATTTACGTAAAATTAATACAAAAACTTTTCTCATCTTAGTTAATGCTTAATTAATTTAAGCCAACCAAAGGAATGAGGTTTTGAAATCGGATTATAATCTATGAAAAAATAATAATGGAGAAGGAATAAAACCGGAGATTTAAAAAATCTGATAATTTCCCTAAATTCCGCGAAGTTCTACTTATTAATTTTAGTTATTCATATTCCGAGTAGCTTAGTGAATTCTGTATGATAAATAAGTGCATTTGAGTGGGATTAAATTGTTTTGAAATATCAAGACGAAGTAAAATATTTTTAAAAGAAATATAAATTTAATTAAGTAAACAAACATATATACAGATGATTTGGATATATTTAGGAAATGATTTGGTCAGAGTCACGTTTGACCTCCAGATTTTTACCTAATTAAGGGTACCTACTTCATGAGGCTGGGTGGACGCCGGAGTGTCCCTGAAACCACAGAGATAACTCACGAAAACAGTGACATAATAATCTAAAAATAATTAGGTGAACCCAGGTCCTTGTGAAAGAACGTGTAAGTTTTTATGTAAGTAAAACTTTTTGTCAAATATTTCCCTCCAAAAATATAAACAGTTGCAATTCGGTTGCAGTATGTGAACCGAGTGAATAATATCTTATTGCGAATTTTATTCCCTTCAAGAAAATGTCGTGGACACTATAAACAATTCTTGAATGTTATTATGTAGGATAAGTATGCATACATGTGTATTTGTTTTTGTTTTAATTTTAGATTAGAAAATCTTCTCACTTTAAAAAGGAGTTTGAAGAAAAACAGAAAATAAAAGGCGATAAAAATGGATCAGAAAGGGATAAGTGACTATTATATAACTGAAATGTTTTTAGAAACCATCAACATAGAATCATTTGAAGAAGATTTAATCTAATGCCATTAATTCATAGATTGGACCCACAGAAATTATGTTTTATAGATATCAGTTCAATATTACCATTGTGATGTTCGTTTGGCCACTATTAATACCGTTAAGTGGAGGTACCTAAATGTATATTAGGGATTACCATATTTTATGTTGTCTAAAATTCAAGGCCAAAGTAGTTTTAATATTTTTATATAAAAAATATAAATAGGAAAGTCTTGGGTCATGAGGAACTGTGTAGGTATATGAATATTAATTAATTAGTATTAATAAGTGTTATTAGTATTTGTATACATTATTTTGCAGTACTGTTAATTACTATTTGTAGGGTTTTTTGATATAAAAAATATATAATTAATAATTATAATCAGTAAGACTGAATAGTATCTTAAGTTTGTTTTCAGAGTAAAATACAAAAAAAAAGTCTTTGAATGTATTTTTTATTTGTACTAACTTGTATACACGATCTACTCCCATAGTTGTATCCAAGAAGCTGATATGATCATAAAAATATATTTTACATGTAAATCATGTTTGTGTAAATGATAATTCGTAGGTCGTGAATGGATCGAGACGTTCCACGTACATTTTATGTCCTTCCGTTGAGGTTTTGTTTCGTGATTTGCCTAAATTAATTAATTAATTTTTAACCATGGAAAAAACTGATAATTGTCTCGATAAATAGATATTGATTGATTCCATCTCTGAATCCATTTGTAAACTATTAATATGCAAATCGCATGTATACTTTGGGACCTGACCGTATCTTAGTTCAGGTATCCCGAATGTATGTTGAAAATACTATTTAAATTAGTGTGGAAAAAGGGGGAGGGTTAATAGTGAGACTTTTCTGTTTATTCATAACACTTATATTTCTTTAATAAACCAAAATAAAATCCCTAAGTGGGCAAATCGAGTTAGTATGTGTTAGTTTAAATATGATTTTGATAATATTATGCAAGAACAAACTTGGGGTATCATATATTCACAAATAGTGATCGCTAGTGACTGGGTTGGAAGTCTCGCTGTCGCGGTTACTTCTGCATCCTATGGCCGCTTCCCACGTACAGGTGTAAGGTGGACGAAATGGTTAAAACCATGTGCCTTTCGTCCAGTGTTCGTAAAAAGCGTCTTTCTCTCCCAGAGGCTGGCCAGCAGGTATGGCGAATTGGTAGGAACAAGCCAGGTCCTGGTTTGCATGCCACGATAGATAATGGATCGGCATCTCAGTTGCGGTTTCTTCGGTATCTTCCGAAGAACGCGGCAAGGGGGGCATCAGAAAGTGAGATCCCCGACCCTAACTTTATATAAAATCAAAAAAGCGCCGGAAAATTCGGATTACGTAAATCCGACATACCCCTCGCATAAATTTGGCTCAGCCCGATTTACAATAAAAAAAAAAAGAAATGCACAGAGACGGAGAAAGCACAGTCTGCCGTAAAAGATCATAGAAATAATACTCATCAAGCTCCAGAATAGAAAATAACAATAATGATGAATGAAGATAACAATACGGATTATTTTAAAATAAATAATTCAAATTTTATCCATTATAGTCTCAAAACCCTTTATTTATCTTAAAACTTTTATCACAAACAATAGTAATTAAGAAATAGTGTCTGATGATAAATGATTTTGATTTTGTTTTAAGTGAATATTTGACTAATTAGAACTTGATGTTTTTGACCTGGGCAGAATAGCCTGCATGGAGTTAGA
>NW_027106049.1:0-6159 GCF_000696795.3 Halyomorpha halys | reverse complement strand
GTATTATTCAACAATGTAAATTACTAATTAATTAGTAATTTTATAACTTAAAAAAAGTTACATAAATATGTATTTATTATATATTATATGAATAATATTTTAAAGAAATTATGTTAAAATGGGTACAAAAAATTTGTACTTAGAGAAAAGATAGCTGTTCAATAACAAGACCTTAATTAGTAATTGTAATTAAACTAATTGATTAATAATTACTCAGAATGAATTATGAACAAATTATAAATGGAAATAAAGAATAATCCTTATTAAAAAGAAAAGAAAAATATCCTTTGACTTTGAATTAATTTTAGGCATGGTAAAATAATGTTAAAACACAATCAAAAACAACGAAAAGGTCTAAATATTGACTGGGGAGTGAAATAAGACTAAGAAGAGAAAGGAACATGGGAAGGGGGGAAACAGAAATGGATTGAGGTGTAAACAAACAAATTCTAGAAAAATGCTACAGGAATAAGACCCTTACTCTTTTTAGTTGATTCTGAGAAATTCTCAATGTAATTCTGTGTGAAAATTTATTATTGCCACTGCTTGTGTTCAAAGATGAAGATATAGCATTTTTACGCACTATTTATGATAAATGATAAATTTCACCTTTAAATTTTGTGCGTTCTCGCGTAGAGCGTAGTTGCGGCGAAAAATGTATTTATAATTAATTTAAGGAAATATGTGATTCAGGACAAAATACCTAAAAGTATGTTAAAAATAACAAATATTTCTGAAAATATGTGATTTACAACAAAATATGTAAAAAAGATCAAATATGTAAAATAAAAATGACTTCTTTTGGCCAGAAATGTCTTGGTACATCTTTAGTTAGTAATGAATTGCAGATATCATGGTCAGGTAAAAATATGTGAAAACATAAAAATCCTATCCCTAGTTATAACTAGTAGGTAAAACCAGCAGACAGTAAGATGAAAAAATAAATTTTTAAACTAAGGAGTAGATGGAAGAGTCTGTTTAGTAGATAGAGGTATACAAAGATTACTTAACATATTTTAAATTATTATATTCAGTCTATGGGTTTCAAAACATTAGTTAGCAGCATTCCAGATTAACAGTTATATACAGGGTGTCCCAGTATATATTTTTACCTCCTTCCAATTTTTAAATTTTGATTTGAGTTTCTCTGGGTCATAACAGAGTTATGTGGTCTATCTTATGAGGGTATTGTTAATTTTATAACCTTCCCAGCACACTTAACTAATGAATTTCCTGAGGGACTGGGGTAATTTTTTTTTCATTATTTATTTATTTATTATTATTTTTTTTTTTTTTATGGATTTTGATAATAAATCTTCAAAAGCCCAAAACAATTTTTTTTTATGATTTTTGACAATTTGTACAAAAACAGTGTAGACATTGGAATAAATGTTAGTACAAAATCATTTAACAATCCAATTTCTGTTAAAATCCTTCATCATAATTTGAGTTTCCTTAATCAGCCAAGGAGACTAATTCTGAAATGATTTTGTCTTTTAAATTTTTTTCCATGAACCTAAATGCAGAATCCTGATATAAGGAGAAGTATCTGATGCCTTTGAAGTTAGAACAGGTCTGAGACAAGGAGATAGACTCTTATCAATGCTGTTCAACCTAGCCCTAAAATAAGTGATTAGAAGAGCATCACGCAAAAATGGTGAGGTGCATATTTGGAATGAAACATAAAGTCCTGGCATACGCGGGGGACATTGTGGTTCTAGGAAACCAAAATGACGTGGAAAGACTATTAATAAAGCAGAGGAAATCGGCTTAAAAATATATGATTATAAGCCAAAAAATCCATCACAACTATCCATAACTAACCAAAAAATCTCTGTCAAGAATACTGAAATACCAAAAAATCTGAAACTAAGGGTGCACTCTGATATATGGCTGTGAGATCTGGGCTGTAACAGGTACCCTAGAAAGCAGAATCAAGAGATTTGAATGGAAAGTCCTCCATATAATTACAGGAGCGGTCTGGGATCAGAGCCTCACACATGGTGGAGAAGAACTAACAGTGAACTACTTGCAAAGACTGGTCAGTCAATATCTTATGATATGAAGGATGGGCAGAAAATGTGGCTCGAGGCAATCCATCAGGATGCTTCTACATATATAGTTGTATAGTTGGCAAGAGAGCACATGAGAGGCTAGAAACCACATGTATAGACAGAATCAACAAAGATGTAAAAGAGCAGCATGCAGAAAACTAGAAAGCTGTAACCCAAGACAGGCAGACATGGGACGGCTGGTTCAGGCAGCCAAAGATTTACAATGTCTGTAGAGGCAACTGGAAAAAAAAGTGAAGTTTTTTTTCCATTTTCTGCTCTGTTTGCACACAATTGTCAAAAATTACTAACAAGCTTTTGACGATTTTCACTGGTGAAAAAAAAATTACCGCATTCAATTAGAAATTCTATAGTTAAGTATGCTGAAGAACTGGAGGTTAGAAATCAACAATACTCTCAAGATAGACCTCATGTCACTGTTTTGACCCAGCAGAAATCAAATCAAAATTCTCTAAATTTTAAGGGTTGGTGAGGGAGGATAGTAAACTTGTGTACTAGGACACCCTGCATATTGTATTAATGTTTTTACATATTATGCAAGTTTATTTTCAAGAAGGAATAGAAAAATAAACAGATCAATTATAAAACATAATTTATTACATCATAATAGTTACCAATAATATTACAAAAATGAATTGTTAATGACAAAATTTGAAGAATAGGTCTGGGCTAAATTTTAATAATTAAATTACAGTCTTTTTGTGAACATAATTTTTTCCATATAAAAAATAGAAATTTATTCCTGATAAAAAACTCACAAGAGACAAGAGATAAATCTCGTGAATAAGGAAACTGAAAGAAAGAGAACTCTTAATTGTTAAATTGGATAGCTATGCATTATTAGAAGGCTAGAGCTTGATCTATTGATTAATTATAGATCCTAGTTATACAAATTTGAGCAAGGCATTTGGTTTTCAACTACAAAACTGAATAAAATTCTTTTATACTTATCCAAATATATTTTTTTAAATCCTGTTTTAATAGCCAATCATATTTGTTTCATGAATACAATGGGCGATGCTTCTGTTAATGAGAAATGAAAACACTGTTTAAATACAGTGGGGTGGGAATGTTATTTTTTTAATGCTCAGTTTAGAGAAAAAAAGAAATTTTGAATACATGATGATAATCATTTATAGTTTAAATAATGTGTTGATACAAATATTTCTTTGTATTACTTCATTGTTGGTGTCTAAGTCCCATGTTAATCCTTATTTGACACTGATATAAACAGTGCATATAATGTTTACTTGGACTAACCCCTTATTTAAGTATGTATTCTAACCGTCCTTGCCTTTCATTCTCTTTCATAAATTTCACAGAATATATCGGAAGAAAAAATTGTTATTTGTGGTTTTCTGAGATACTTATTGAAAAAGTGACTAAGTGTGAAGGTAGCTATAGAGGAAATTTTTGCAGTGGAAGGTAAAGATGTGCATTGTAGAAGGTGTGATTTAGTTCAGATGGTTAAATTCTGGGAGTAACTGTCTATAAGACAGGATGTTTCAACAAGACAGCACTCCAGCCCATTGTTCATAGTTAAAGTTCTTAGAAAGGATTGGCATTATCTTGACCCACAGTTTTAACAGCTCTGAAAATCTGACTATGGTCTTTTCCAGTCAATGGCACATTTTATAAAAGGATAGCACTTGAAAATGAAGATTTAAAATAAGGATGTGAGTTTTTCACTGCAAAACCTAGGATAATCATCACAAATCCAACTTCTGGCAGAAAGATGGTTTAAAGTAAATGAAAATGATGGCCTATATTTTGAAGAATAATTTTAATGTGAAGATTTTGTACTGCAATTTAAATTAAACTAATGTTATACACAAAGACTATTATTATGACCTAGTAATTTATATTTAAGATGCTTATTAAAACAGGCAACAAATAAATATTCATTTTAATCAGTATAACTGTAAACTAAATGAAACAATAAGGGGTAAAGGGTGGTGTTTAAACTGGTTACAATTGTCACAAAAATATCACTTTATTATTTATTAAATTTTTTATTTACCTAGTATAAATTAACTTTTGGGAAACCATATTTTTCAATGATTTGGAAAAACATTATATATTTCTGAAAATTAATAAGACTTTAGACTTATTATAAAAGTCTAGGCATTAAGAAAGTCCACTATACACTATAATACAGGGAAATATTTACTTATTTTATTTATTACACCATTTATTTGTCTTAAAAACAGAGCTAATTCAGTGCTTTACAAATTTATTTGCATTTAATATCAGTCTATCTATTTATGCTATGCATAAAAGTTGAGCATTAAAAGTTTAAAAATATGCTTAACATGAAATTTCAATTATCGACAATCAATCACATTCTTAATAAATGTATAAAATCACATCTAGGCTTGGTAAAACAAAGAAAATTAATATAAATAATTTTATATTACGACAATGCTATAAATACTACTAATGACTAACTATGTTTCTCATATATAATATTCAAATAAGGTACTTAAGAGATTCACAACTTATATGATAAATTGCTTATCCTATAAGAATAGCATACATTGAATAAAATTATTATTTCAATTTTTAATATTATGAAAAAAAATTGTCTCTTTGCTGGTAAAGTGGTAAACACTCAAATGAAGATGGTTCATTTTCTTCTTCGATTTCTTCTATTATTTCCTCCGGTAAAGATGCTAATGCCATCACTGTAAAAATATAAACTATATGAAATAATTGTGAGGGAATACATCCAACAAACGTAAAACCAAGACCATTTGATTTTTCATTAAAAAAAAACAGAAAAACTGATGATATGAAGTTTGCTAATTTTCTTAATCAATATTTTGTAATCCTGTACGATACAAAAAATCAAATAATTTAGTTTTAAACATTTACTAAAATAATCTCTGAACAATAAAAAAGTTCTTGTCACTTCATGATTTAGGGTTAAGATAATTAAACTTTTATTAAATTAAATGAAAAACAGGAAAATAAAGTTGATTTTTTTTAAAGTATCGTTTAATTTAAATATAAAAAATATCACACACTTCAAAGTGCTGATCAAATGAACTAAAAAAGATAATATAAGATCAACATCAACAAACCTGTTTTCTATAATTTATGTCACCTTCATTTGTGATTTAATCCAGAGGTGTGGAATTTCCACCTACAAAATCAAAAGCACACAACTAAGCATCCCATGCATATTAAAAACACACAAAACTAAGTAAAACAAAATTACATTCAATACTAAAAAAAATAATTATAAAACAGAATTAAGTAAAAATAAGTATTACTATTCAAAGAGGCAATCAAACAAAAAAAAAAAAAAAAGAAAAGAAAAAATAATTCAACCTATATGTATGTGTGTAAAAGAAAATAAATTGCAAAATAAATCTAATATAATGGATTGAAAAGGCATTTTTACTTTAGTCAATAAACAAGGAATAATTACATACAAAGTTCTTTACTTCAAAATTAGCCTTACCTTTACCTAAAAGGTGTTGTAAATATAGATAGATAATCCTGTTGTTATCTGATTAAAAGAGTTAGTCCATAGTGAGCAATCCATGATTGAAAAAAAACAGTAATGCCTCACTAAATTGAATCTCTGGCGAACATTAAGTGGACAAAATATTGAAGGGAACTGATTTGAAAAAGAACAAACAGGAATGCAGGACTTGACTGTTATTATACACTTAACAATTCATTACGAGTTCAAATAAATTTTTCATTTGTTGATTTTCATTACCAGTGTTGATCATGTTCCCTTAAGAATTAAGCGCCTCAAGAAGATTAATAACTTGTTTTCTGTTGTGTAATTCATAATAATATTAAAGATGTAAATAGTACATTATTGGTTATACATATATAAGAAACAAGTTTATTTTCATAATTTTCTGTAAGATGAACAAATGTTTAAATAAAATCAAATAAACTTGATAATAATGAGCTTGTCTGCTCTTATTCAAACCATAAAGGAGAGTAATAATGTCATACACAAAAAAGAAGTTTGAATTGTACTTTTTTAATTTATTAGTAGGACATGGAAACTATCTGTGATTAAAGTATTTATAGCCTACAGTAAAGCTGAGAGAGAGGGAAAGGG
>NW_027106048.1:14277-18398 GCF_000696795.3 Halyomorpha halys | reverse complement strand
TAATTAGTTAAATTTAACTTTATTAGAAATTATCTAATTTAAATAATTAGAATAATATAATTAGAATTAGAATAATTAAACGAACTTCAAACGGTAAAGAAAAAAGAGAGTTCTGTTTTGAACTTCTGTAATGATTTATATTGTAATTTCCCTAACACAATAAATACGTTACTATTTTTTTATGTTTTGTGTTCAATTAAGTTGTGAAAGACTTTTAAGGAATATAATTACAGCAAGAACAATACATAATTACTGTATTTATTTCATTTCCTTCAACTTATTGAATAAAAATATGTGAGTAAAGTTCAGTCACTTGGTACTATAATTTATGAGTCTTAGGATGAAAATATTGCTCATATTATCGTCAAATTTTAAATTAAAAAACTCATTATGAAAGATTGATAGTGAGTGCCTGAATTATGTTAAGTTTCTGACATAGGATGATTATAGTTTTGTGAGGAAAATAGTGATTGCAAATATAAAATACAAGAGATATAGAAAAAAAAATTAAGTGCTCTAAATGATTTTTTGGAATATTCAAATCAACACTCAGACACTTTTTGAAGTACTAAACTAAGCATTTCAGTATTGTCTTCAGAACGAGTTGAAGAGGCATGAATAACTGAACCAGCCCTCAATCAGTCCCTGTATAAAAATATACTTAATTATTGATCTTCGTGAAGCAGGTGCACTCAATTGTGTTAAATTTTATTAAGACAGAATAGAATCTTGTTGTTTAATAAATTAGTAAGTCAATACATTCAACTTTGTCTTGTTATATCACTGTTTTTAAGCGAAGCTATTCCTGCAGAATGCAACATCAAAGGTGAGCACACTCATTCGTTTCAAGGATCGGGTCAGAACCACTGTAATGAAATGACATTTTTCACGACTACCTCACAAATTGGCTATTTCATTTATTCCCTCAGTTAGCTATTGATTTTTTTTTTAATTTTATAGGAAGTAAAATAAATCATGCCATTATAATCCTTCTGAATAAGCTTTATTTAAAATAAGTGATATTTTTGTAAAATAACAAATTTTTGATAATATATAGATAGGATTCCTACCTATGTATTATAAAAAATCTTACCCTTCCTAAGAGTAAACGTAGGAAGTGGGAGACACTTTTATACCTGATGTTCCTCTTTTCTCTCAGTTGATCGTTGAGTTACAACCTGACAGGTGATTACCGCTATGTTTATTGTATATTTTTATCTATTTTCTTAATATCTCCCGTTTACATAATACTATACCTCATCTATACCATATCTATTGTACCTACCTCCTTACCATATTTATAAATAATTTTAAAGAATAGTGTTCTACAATTTATTAGCCTACATCTGTAATAAGATCTTTGATAGCACCTGGTTATAATTATTAGTAACATTTTTTCAGTCCACCTACATGTATGACTTTGTTGTTATTATTAAATCTTTTTTTTATATACTTTATAAATATAACAATTATTTCGAAATGTTTTTATTTTAATACTTTGTTAATTTTAAAATGTTTTTATCTTGTTTTTCATTCAGCCCTGTCGAAGCCCTGCAAAGTGGGGTAAAACGATGGTTAACAATAAATATCATTTTACAAATTCATTTATAATTTTTATACCTTTGTTGATCACCAACCCTATCTTCCTGCAATTTACTTCATATTGTCAACTACCTTCTTCCAATATTTTATTAAATGATTTAAAACAATAAAATCTTATTGTTTATATACAATATTTAATATTTAATCCTCATTCCCTCTATTATTTTAGTGTATCAATTAATTAAAATTACATTTAAATTATTTATTAAAATAAAAGGTTTTATTATCATTAAAATTCTTCTATTTTCAATAAAATAGTAGCACTGACATAGTTTTATAACTAAAGATATCAAAGAATAATCTTTGATTCTCTTAATTTCTATTTCACATTGGTTTGCTATTGCCACACTATTTCATTCATTCGTACAGTTAAATCATTTTCCACCTATCGCTTTATCATTTGTTAATCATCATCATTGTCATCTAATTAATTGGATCATTTCATGAGCAGACCAAACATCTCCATTTTCAATTGATCTTGTAACTGTGTTTTCTTTGGTGGACAACAATTTTATGAATTGCGTGGCAAGTGTTGTTCCACTGAACGGTTTAGTTCCATATTGATGGCTTTTACAGACCAAATTAGGATAGTGCTCTTAAAAGCCTCTATGTCGAAGATATGTTTAGAGACATAACTTTTATTGCTGTCTACTTCGCCGTAATATTCATTATTTTTTATTTATTCTAGGACACGTCTAAACTAGTCGATGGACTTGGAGCCTCAGAGTAATAAATACAATAGCAAAGTAATTAATACATATTAAAAATGACAAATCACAACAAAATAACTTTTAAATCTTCCAAGATAAAAAAATAAACTTATGATATTCATAACTTAAAATAAACAACATAGAGTAAAATTAATCTAAAGTATAAATATTTACAGAAATAATAAAGCATTTTTATTTCATTAAATCTGAATGAAACTTTTATTTTAAGTCTAGTACTGGATGGATAGAAAATGATGGAATTTGCGGTATTTGGAGGTGAGAATGGTACTGCATTGACAGGTGGAAGTAGGAGTGGTATACCATATGCAAAATAAGGAAGGATGTGTCAAAAGCTGTGGTTGGGTGATCTGTTACTTATTAATCTAAAGACTGGAAATAGGTATTACGGGAATGAATTGATAAATTTAATTTAAGGAGATCTGAGAAGTATGATGGACTGCGGAATTAGATAAATTGGTAGAGGAAGGATACCAGGAAATAATTACGACTGTAAGAAGGAAGAAGCTATTCGATCCCTCATAAAACCAGGAAGTGAAAGCATCCCTGGGGTTCCCGAAGATGAGTCGTACAAAACACCTAATAAATCAAAATCAAGCTGTTCAAGCTTTCGCTTTGATGAAGCCCTGCAAAGTGGGGCGAAACGTCGGACATTAAAATATTTATAAACTATTTGTTCTTTTTTTTGACCGTAGCCCTGACCATCTTCTTATATTTAAATTTTTACACCTTATAAATCGTTTAGTTTTGCCTAGAGATTTCCAGAGACACTCCCAAATACCGTAAAACCATAGTAGAAGTTGTGGGATATTAAGTAAATAACAAAAAGACTAAAGATTTTAAATAGAAATAGGTGGCAAAGTGATTTAATCACTTTAAGGTGGAAAAGGAGTGCTGGAATATAACGGAATATTCATAAATATTATGAATTTAAATAGATAAAATTACTAAAACAAGTTTTGTTGTTTATGAATTTGTCTTGTAACTAAATGATTAATAAAAACACAAAGAAACGTGAGTTAAAAATGTTTCTTTTATAGTGTGTTACAAGTTTTTTACATTCCCGCTTAGAAGCGTTTTCTGTTTCATAATAAAGTACGAACTAATACTATTAGTCTTGTAGATTTATCTTAATTCATTTACATAAACTTGTAAAATAGTAACTTGTGCTTTAGTATTTTTTAATTCCTGTAATATCACTAATAGTCATCCCTATTATGAAAAAAATAAGTATTAGTATGATTACCACACTAGTTTCTACACTTGTACTATGAACTAATACTATTAGCTTTCATTATGAAACAGGGCCCAGGGCCCATGGTGTTTACTCCAGGGTTAATGCAAATGTATTGTCTTGCACATATGTTTCCTTGAGGAATATATTAAGGGATTATAATTTCTTAGGTTCATTTCAACAGTGATTTTTCTTTTTTCTAATTTATAGTAAATGCTACTTATTCTTGTGCAGGAGCTTTTCTCATTCCCTACCTGGTGATGCTAATCTTGGCAGGTAAGCCGATGTACTTCCTGGAGCTAGCGGTTGGACAGTTCTCCGGAGTAGGGCCCCTGGCTCTGTGGAACTGTTGTCCCATCGCTAAAGGTAATTATATTGCATTAGCATAATCTACATAATAAAAACCATTTGTCGGTTTCTCTAATTGGTATTCCAGGTATTTTACGTGTATCCGTTATTTGGTTATATTAATAAAAAATTTGTAGAAAAGAATTGTGTGTACTGCAGAGCCACTGTCTCTTTTTTATTTATAAGTTATATAAAAAATAATAATAATT
>NW_027106048.1:0-4038 GCF_000696795.3 Halyomorpha halys | reverse complement strand
AAAGGTTTTAATTTTAAAAAAATTAATGTTTCCGAAACATCGATTTATATTTGCGAAATTTCTAATTATGAACCCTCCCCCTCCCAGATTTCTAGATATATGTATTTATGTCGTTTATGTAATCAATTTATGTAAATAAATTATAAGTTTTGATACAGGACTAGAAAAATCCCTAAAAAATAAAGACGAATTAATTTTTTTTAAACTTAAATTGATGCAAAAAATTAAGGAACAAATAGAAAAATGGATTAAATTTGAAGAAAAAATCATGGTTCATTAGGTAGCACATTACACAAAATATTAATATAATTTAAAACAAATTAATATATACACATTAAAAAAATTTAATGTATAAACACATAAAAAAAATAAAAAACCGTTAATATACATAAACATTAAAAAATATTAATATATACACATTAAAAAATAAAAAATATTAATATAATATTAAAAACTTTAAAAAAAAAAAATGATATCCTAAGAATCAATTCAAAAATAATTTCGTATATTAACAGTATTGTTGCTTAATCAAAACATGAAGAAAAAAATAAACTAGTGTTATTGAAACTTTAATTAATAATTAAGCTCCCAAACACAATATTTTAAAGTTCATTTTATGCAATGGTATATGAAGCTCTAACCTTGGAAATACTACGCCGGTGTCTTAATTATTTCATCTAGTGTTAATGTACTGAGTTCTGCGAAATTATGAAGAAATGGACTGGGATTTTCATACCATTCTTAGAATAGTAATATGTTTTGTTCATCTAGCAAGAGCAATTCTTGTGTTGCTTAAAGCAAAGTAGATTATCTCTATGTTTAAAATCGTTTCTACGCATAAAGTTTTAAAATAATTATATTTTAAAATTGTATACATTGTTATGGTATATATTGATTGCTGATTTAGTGACTAAAAAAAAATCCAGTCACCTCTAATCATCGACAATTGCTTATTTTCATCAATATCGATCGAACTGTATTTTTTTTTTTTTTTGTAATATTCATTAGTAATGAAATAATTTCATTAAAAAAATATATACTTTAAGTTACATCCTTAATATTACTTTTTTCTTCTAAAATATATTTAAATTATTTCGTTAGAATTTCTATCACCAAATTTAAATCAGAGGTAGAAAAATAGTGCCCGGCTTAGTGTTTTTGGCGTCCCACCAACACAGTCCGTTTAGAAACAAGAGAAAACCGAAGATTCGTCTAGTGTTTTCTATAAGAGCGGCCACATCAATACGCATGCTCAGATCTTTTCCGATTCATGTGGTTAATTTTAATTTTATCTTTGAATAGTAAATATATAATTTTTTTCATTTGAGTGATATCATAAACTATCTGAATAAAACAATTAACGCCTTGTATCTAATGAAGAATGGACTTACAATTTTTTTTGTGGTAGTACTGTGAATAAAGCAGTGTGTGCTTATTATGTCATGAGGCGACAATACTATTTAAGAAATACGATCTGAAATGACACCACATGGGCGAAACATACGAAAAAGGTATTAAACATTCCATTCGAGAATTTAAAATAAAAGCAGGGGAGTGAAATTTAAAAATCAATCAATACACAAAGCAACTCCAAAGAAGAAGCAACAAGCCTTTTTCGTCGGACGTGTTTATCAAGCAATGGATGGTGGAAAGAGTTTAAAAATTAACCGGGTGATTAAAAAAAATTGTTGAAAAATATGATTTTTTTTTTTTGGACTAATCTAGTCCGAACCAGATATCAATCCTTCCATTACAAATTCCCTAACCACTCAAACCCATTAGTTTCTAATCTTGCTTCCTCTTTTATTCCGGACAATCCTCCGAGGCGTCTGAAAAGAAGATGGCCTCGAGACCTTATATTGTAGAAATGTTTTTAGAGTGCTACCATTGGATAGTTTCTCTACAAATTTACTTGATGTATTTATGTACAGTTGTAAATATCAATAAATAAACTTTTTTTTGTTTTTCTTAAGTAAAGTGGATAAGAGGTTACATTTCCAAATTCCCAACTATTTTTAAATTATCTCCTTAATATGTCGCTAATAAAACAAACCCAAAAAGATACCATTTCTATTTAAGAATTGTTAATGAAAGTTCGCTATTTCACTAATTCATTAACAATTTACTTTGACATATAAGATATTTCATGAAATAACATCCTCCATCATTTCTCGTGCATTTTTTTCATTATTTTATTTAAGATTAACATCAGTTTTTAATTAATATAATATATTTTATAGAACAGAGAATGAATTAAATTAAACTAAAGACATAATTCGTAATTTTTCTCGTGTTGCAATTTGTTTTTATTTATAATAAAAAAAAATAAAATATATTAAATCGAATATATTTTGTGTTGAATAGTGATTGGCCTTTGATGGACTCATGTATCAGAGCGTCCACTATAGCACTAACATTTCCTGTCAATGTTCCGAAGACAAGTTGATGCAAATGAATACAATGACCCAATTTCCGCAAGGATCGGAAAATCCTTTCGTAAACAGGCCAGTGGTAGCCTCCCGTCACCCTCCTACCATCGACCCAGATATCCAAAGTGGATATCGTGTTTCACCTCAGCTAAAAACATATTTTTCCCGAGTTTCGGTTGGATGAGGATGAACTTACAATGTAACCAAAATTTGGTGAAAAAAGATGCTCTTATTACTAAGAGTATAGTAGAATTAACTTTCTAGATATGTAGGGAGTGTGCTAGTGGATAGAAACTTGTTTTTTTTTCAATGCAGACATCATTTATCAGCTGCCACTTATTTTTCGGTCAAGCCTTATACAAGAGAGACGTAATTCAACAATTCCTACACTATCATCTGTAATTAAAATATAACAATGAAGATATTCCCAGCGAAATTAAAGAGGTCACCCGCGGCTTTGCTCGCAAATATTTAATTTCTGCCATTTCATTTTAGTTTAGTTATTTAATATTTTAGTATTATATCTTCTTAAGATACAACTTTTAAGATATCGTAAAGGTATCATTCTCTACAAAATATCTTGCTATAGACGTTAAATAACAATAATAAGGTTTGGAGTAGTTTACCATGGACATGTTGAAAAAACATCATAAGATAAAAGAATTTAGAGACTAAATTGATGTATGTAAAAATGTTCCATTTAATTTTATTTATCATAAATTTAATTGTATCAGTGTTGTTATAGCTGTAAAGAAGGTATTATTTTACATTTTCCTAAAGATGGACAAACTCCTGGAAACCTTAAAATATTAAAAAAAAAGAGTAGGGTTCAATAAAAATAAATTACTACTACGAGTAAACTGTTATTTATTAGAAATATTCTATCGTTATTTGCAATAAAATAGAGAATAGCAATTTAAAAATCTTGCAATACATTGTTTCAGAGTTATTCAGAGAACAAATTATTTTCGAGATAGGTCTGATCTTGCTCACTGACATATTTATTGCGCATCCAAATATGTTTTGTTATTTTAGATATCATGAAAAAAAAAAAGGATATTATATTGACAATTTAATTGCGTATTTTTAATTATTTAATGCCATTATTCAAATATCATTAATATGACAAGGGGGCTGAGCGTGATTCTGACCAAACCACCTCCTAGCACAACCGTTGGTCTAGTAATAGTACTTCCTTACAAATTATTGCACTCTGACCATCCATGGGTTGTAGTAGTAGAGATTTAATTTTAAGATAATATTATGGCAGAAATTAAACTATAAATAACACTTAATCGGTATCATAATAGCCCATACTAAAATTTTCACGAATTCAACAATTGAAATTTTCAAATTAACTGATACTCGCATATTAGGACTTAAATTTAGGTTTAAATTTAGGACTTAAACTTAGTCCAAAAATGGACAAGCAATCTAAGACTCTTTTTGAAGGATCCAATATAATTTTTGAACTCAAAGTAGATCTAAAATCATTACTTTTTGTTGGTTTAGACGGTAAAAAGTTGGAAAGAAACGCAAAGTATTTCCAAACGAAGGATTTTTTGACAATAATAACACTTGTTTTATGTCAAGAATTGAATTTCTTTGT
>NW_027106047.1:0-1297 GCF_000696795.3 Halyomorpha halys | reverse complement strand
TATTTTTAATATTTTGAAAGTATTAATTAATTTTTTGATACCTACCTTTTATTGATTTATGTTCATATTTTTAAATATTGAAAATATTAATTATTTTTTAAAATTTGATTTCAGGTCCATGCATAATACTATTATTAAGGATAGAATCGTTTTGCTCCAAGCAAGGACGAATGTTTTCGCAATTTATATATCTCCTCGATTCTATCGATCCATCGTTGCCCTTAGTTGTGATCGGAACTACTTCATCTCCTAATCTTCTTCATAGACTGATAAGATCATCTTCAAGATTCCAAAATAGGGTATTTAATTTATTAAAATTGTTTTACTTTTTTGAAAGTCTGGTTGGACAGTGATTATATGAACTAATTCTTACTAAAGATAATTAAGTTGATTGAAAAAATATTTTTTATGAAGATATAAAGTTGTAATCAAGTAAATATATAATTATTTGTTGGTTCCTAGTGGTCCAAGTGTCCAAGAAAAGAAAAAAGTCAGTTATTTCACCCCACTTTTCGATTACTTTAATGAAAACTATGTATAATTAATAGTCTAAATTGATGAGTCTGCTGAATTAGGAAGAATAAAAAATGGTGGCTGTTTCAAAACGTTAAAAAAAATTAATTTTTCAATCCAGGCTCTATATCTTTAAAACTACCAACAACACTAGAAAACCTAATAGAACATTATTTAAAGCAGAGTAAATTTGCTAAAATATAAGTCCTAATAGAGCTGTTTACATTCAATAGTTCCCGAGATATAGCTTTTTATAAAGAAACATTTCATAAAAAAAAAACCGTGCCCGTGTAGTCCTCGGCGCGAAGCGCCGAGGCGACATATTTCCGTGGCAACGTATACTCTATGCTAATATTACATAAATATAAATTAAAATCAATCCAATGTTATATATTTGAAATAATAAACCAGTTCACATATTGAATTCAGATATTTATTTTTGCTTGGTTATACATTAATTAATTTTTATACATATGATATAATATCCATATGTTAAACGAAGTCAATTTCCGTTACGGGACACTTTTTCTAACATGGCATCCCGCAAAATGATTTATAAGATGTTGTCACGTCAAAAAAATGCACTGGAAATCAGTAGTTGGTGAATTTATTTTAAGAAATCTAAATCTCAGAAAACATGTGGCATACAGATGTCTATTAGCACTCAAATTAAAGTTAGTTTAATGTACTATAATGTTGTTACTAACGTTTATCTTCGTAGGAGTAATACTTTTTATGATACTTGATAAAATAAATACACAAAATGTTGATTTCTAGTTGTTTG
>NW_027106046.1:0-1102 GCF_000696795.3 Halyomorpha halys | reverse complement strand
AACGTCGGCACATTAAAATAAGTTAGTCATACTTATTTGTGTTTCATTGACCGCACCCCCAACCATCTTCTCTTCATTTATCATCCACGGTTAACTATCTCTCATAATTATTATGATTTAAGGTTTAAGACATTGTACTTGACCGAATTAATAAATTATGATAATCATTCGACGCAGAATTGAGCGTGTTAATTTTTTAATTCATAACTATTTGCTAGAATAAACCGATTATGACGTATAGGTAAAGAAATAGAAAAAAGGCCTAATTTGTGACTAAATTAAATTAATTAGCTGCTTAGAAAGAGTTTTATGTCAGTCAGAAATGCATTTCCGGGTAAAGTATGTTAGAAACTAATTTTCAAAATTATTTGCGGAGCTATATTTTATGAGCTGATATTAAGCAACCGGATCCAGTACTAATAGTAAGGCATTACAATACATATAAAATTTGATATATCTTTTTATTTATTTCCTAAAACATTATGAGGTAATACAAGAGACTCGCAATTACTTTATATCCTATTTTTCATTACAGAACGAAATTCTATGAGGTCTCATAACAATATCAATTATTTTCAATCATGGAAAATCTATGAACCATAATTCATATGGTGTTTCAGTCAAATATTAACTTGTGGACAAATTACTACTACATAATCTTGTTATAAGAGACATCATTCCAGCAAATTTTGGAATTATTTCATATTTTCCTGGTTCAAAAATTACCCGATTTTTCTAGGTATTCTATGTTTACCAGAACAGTGTTCAGTAAGAACACTGAATTCAACAATTTATATCATAAATCAATGTAAGCATATTTTTATTGTTTTATTTATACTGTATATTATTTTTAAAAGTTATATGACAAGAAAAACAAAAAATAAAGACCATTAATTATTTAAAAATTAGTAACAGGAAATTAAAAAATAAACTATTGGAGAAGTTTGTCGCGGGGTGCGGTCAGCAAAGAACAACATAAATAAACAAAACCATATTTATTTATTTTATGCCGACGTTTCGACCTGAATTTCAGGTCTTCATCAGGGATTATGGCGTAGAAGGTAGGCTAGCAACTGTTACAAGGCAGTTGCAGGCCTACCTT
>NW_027106045.1:12265-12531 GCF_000696795.3 Halyomorpha halys | reverse complement strand
AGATCCCAGCGCATCCCTCTCGCTGCATCACTGGTGTTATTATTATTAAATGTATTTATTTATAAAAAACAAAACAAAAAAAATGAATCTATTTAAATAATTAAAAACACATAATAAATAGAAAATGTCCGTCTGTCAAAGCCTATGTGCAATTTTAACTAAAACACATAAATAACAAAACTATAAATCAATATAAGTTGTATGCCTTAATAACAATGATTTTGACAAGCCAATAATTCAAACCAACAATAAGGTATCTTTTTTTA
>NW_027106045.1:8813-9260 GCF_000696795.3 Halyomorpha halys | reverse complement strand
CAGCCCTTCTGTCTCTGTGGCTCCTCTATGTAACCTTTAGGCTAACTCAACCTTAAGGGACTCCAAGACTGTCAATCGGAATGAGAGTAAAATCATATATGGAAGATCGATTAATACTAGAGTCCAAGAAAAGAAACACATCGATTATTTTTTATTATGTTAATGTACATTTACTATACATTTTGATGTATTGATAAGTATGCTGTGTGTGCTACTGTCAGCATTGCCTAATATATTGTTGTAATTTGGTTAGTCAATTACTTATTGCTCAATCGATACTTTATATATTTATTGCAAGTACTCTATCTTTATTGCAGAGTATCGTGACCAATATCATTCAAGTTACAACCCCATAAACTTATCAATCAATAAGAACAGATTACAGTTTATCAGAATCATATTGATTGTAGTTAGGCATAAATGGGAATTTCATCTTTTGATAGTTTC
>NW_027106045.1:4591-5708 GCF_000696795.3 Halyomorpha halys | reverse complement strand
TTGGTTTTGGCCAAATCGGCAACATATGGGTCAATGAGGTCCTGATGGATAACTTGATTTGTGACAAAGTAAGGAGCATTAAGGATTTTGGACTGGAATTTGATGGTTTGCATACGGTCTTAAGTTCAAAACTTGTTAAATCGAGCAACATCTAGAAAATGGGTATTTTGGGCCTTGAATTTTTTTAATAACGTAAATGTTGATAAATACGTGTTATAATAAACTGTTAAGAAAAAAATAAAAGGGATCTAGGTAGTTTCTTCTCCCCTTTTCCTCAAAATATTTTATGAAGGAGGTCAGAATGTCTCGCTGTTTCATGGTAACATTAGTGTAAACTAACCTTCGCCCCTCTTCCCGGCTAATATTTCTTAAGGGGCTTACAGGTAAGGTAGGATAGTAGTCGATGCAGTCCCGGGTGTATATTACAAACCATTTCTATTCCAGTCTCTAATAAAATAAAAGTAATAAAACTTTCTAAAAAATATATTTATGTGTTATATTACAATTCTCAAAAGAAGAATAAATTGAAGTTTTACGAGTGTTCTCTATTGAGCGGGAGCGTAGCCATGAAGGCTAGGAGCCAGAGTGGGCGGAACGTAATCACTTCCACCCACAGCCAGTCTATGATGTTGATGTCTGTCAGCCCTTCTGTCTCTGTGGCTCCTCTATGTAACCTTTAGGCTAACTCAACCTTAAGGGACTCCAAGACTGTCAATCGGAATGACAGTAAAATCGTATATGGAACATCGATTAGTACTAGAGTCCAAGAAAAGAAACACATAAATTATTTTTTATTATGTTAATGTACATTTACTATACATTTTAATGTATCTATAATTAATATTGATGAGTCTTCCAATTATAGGTAGGGGTAATAAAAAATGGCGGCTGTTTCAAAACTTAAACAAAATTAATTTTTCATTCAGAGCTCTATATCTTTAAAACTACCTACAGCACTAGGAAACCTAATAGAACATAATTTAAAAAAGATCAAATTTACTAAGATATTAACACTAAGAGATCTATATAGGTTCAATAGGTCCAGAGATAATGTGTTTTAAAAGAAAATTTTCAGAAAAGTGTACTGAAAAATCAGTAGTTAGTGAACTTATTGTGG
>NW_027106045.1:0-466 GCF_000696795.3 Halyomorpha halys | reverse complement strand
TGAAGAATTATTTATAGCAAATAATAATTAGTACTTAAACATAATCAATTATTAGTAATTGAAAAATAAAAAGTTTTGGTAATATTTGCTTAGGAACTTTTGCTTAATAAAAGCTCAGCTACATCTTTAATAAGCAAAGATCGACACAACGAATTTCGAGTACACAGCATTCCTCACATATACCACAACGGCTATTGTTGACCAAAACAATAATATTGCATATTATTTGTATATGATTTTAATGCCTAAAATAGTTTCTTAATGTAACCTTAGGGTTCAATATTAAAAAAAATATATATAAATAAAACAATTCAAGCTATGGGCTAAAATAGTTAGTTACAATGTGGGGCTCCACGTCTCTAAGCGATTTCATTTTACGTTTACAATAGACTGGGACTACATTGCGACATCTCCACTAGTTTTGGAACAATCTGTGGGAGGACTCCAGCAGAGAAAGTAACCTATA
>NW_027106044.1:3351-4204 GCF_000696795.3 Halyomorpha halys | reverse complement strand
TGGCTTAATGATGCTTCACTGAGAGGGCGCTCTATGTCTTGTCTGCTTTAAAAAGCATAGTAATGCTTACACGCTGCGTATGCTTGCTATCTCCATGGTAACATATGGTTGATAATAGTACAAGGGCCCAAGAGAAGAATAATGTGGCAGGGCAGGAAAGGTTCCAAAAACCCTATCAACATCACCTTATAAACTCCATCGTCTAATACACCTCCTTCTCCTTCCCCACACTTCTTTTCGACTTCTGGCTGTTTTCTTAGTATTTTACCATTATCTATTGTCTTTAATAATTAATGTTTTTATTTTCTCTATCCATGGCCATTTCACAAATAATAAATAAACACTACAGGTAACCTTAAAATACCAAAGGTAGTAAAAGGTAATACCCAATGCGATTTATTCCTTTTTCACATAATGAAGCATTCACTAATTAATTGTTTTTTCTGTTTTAGAGGGATCGAAAAAAAAAATAGGAGAATAAAGTCAGTTATTTCACCGTAATTTTTTATTACTTTTTTTTTGTATCGACCACTAAGGACTATGTCAATATGAATGGTTACTCTTCTTTGGGCGTCTTGATTTTCTTTCTTCCCATCGCAGTTTCATGATCCTCGATTGCCTTTCTTTTATATATTCGGACCATTTCGTACCCATTTTTTCCTCTTCCAATATTTGACAATGTTTTCCCTTACGTATCTCTATCTAGACAAAGTGAAAAAGTGGACAAGTGCCATAAGGGGAAACATAAGAGAAGAAGTGGTTGTTGCAAGAGTAAGAATAGTACATTCCAAATTAACTCACCTTCACTTAATCACAAAAGAGGACCAACCTATAAGCCAAACCTGTCATTCCC
>NW_027106044.1:469-836 GCF_000696795.3 Halyomorpha halys | reverse complement strand
CCACTTGTTTCTAACCTGGCTTCTCCTTCATTACCTAATAATCCTCCTAGGCGTCTGAAAAGAAGATGGCCTGGAGATCTTCTCCTCTAGAAATGATATTGGAGTTCTATCAGTGGGTAGATTCTCCATTTGTATCATATATTATTTATATGATAGTATCAGATATTTGTATCATGTCACTATCTCACCTACAGCAAATTTACTTGTTGTATATATTTGTATACAGTTGTAAATATCAATAAATAAATTATTAAAAAAAATTTTTTTTTTTAAATGTAAAAGTTGACTAATTAGATATTGTTGTTGTGACCTGGGCAGAATACCCTGCATGAAGATCAGTGTTTAAATAATTTTAGTTCCAAAATTG
>NW_027106044.1:0-419 GCF_000696795.3 Halyomorpha halys | reverse complement strand
GACTACATCTCGACAAACGACTGACATGGAATCCTCATACAAGACTAAAAAGACCAGAAACTGCTTGTAGATTCCGACTATTGCAACATTTACTACACAAACAGTCTAAATTGCCAATCCATTACAAAAGACTGATCTACATGACTATTATAAGGCCTATCTGGAGATACGGAGTTGAGCTTTGGGGCTCTACTAAACCATCTAATTCCTCTCGAATCCAATCCTTACAGTCCAAAATCATTGGTAGAGTTCTTAATGGTCCTTACTTTGTCACAAATCAAGTCATCCATCAGGACCTCAATATTCCATATGTTGCCGATTTGCCCAGAACCAGATACCATTCCTTCCATGGTAAACTTCTCAACCACCCAAATCCACTTGTTTCTAACCTGGCTTCTCCTTCATTACCTAATAATCCT
>NW_027106043.1:25522-55518 GCF_000696795.3 Halyomorpha halys | reverse complement strand
ACTATCATACTTCGTTACAGGAAAATCATGGCTGCATTACCATAATTAAATGCCGTGAAAGTTGATAATTATCCACAATCATAGATAATTATCAACTTTATTAAGGTTATACTGCATATGGAAACCCAATCATATTGAAAAAAAAATGTTTTCGGTTTCATTTGTGGCAAATATTTTCAAGTACCACGATCAAAACTACATTACATTTGTCTTCACAGCAATAAATATTCATTTTTTTTTTAGTTTCAAGACAGTACATTTTCAGACAGTAATGGTGAGTATATTGAAAACTTTGTGGAGTGTCTTCTCGAGATATGAACTTCTCATGACAATGATTAGAGATACGTACCTGCCTACAATGTTCATAATATTACCGCTTCGCTTGAATAATGGAATATCAGAGAAAACAAAAAAGGTTTTTTTTTACTGTTTGTTTGAGGTATTCTAAACATCGGAACATAGACTGGACTTAATATTTAACAACTCTAATAGCTTTTTTTTTATATAGATTTATTCATTGATAGATATTACAATCTGCCACACAGTAGTGGGCAATAGGTAATAGTGATGAATGATCTCATGCTTACTAAAAAAAATAAAAAATAATAAAAAAAAGAGAAAAAAAAATAATTAAAAAAAAAACTCTCTTAAAATGTATACAAACAAAAGAATAGACAAGATCAAAATCAAACTATCCATATGAAAAATAAATAAATAAAAAAACAATGATAAAATAATATATACAATATTTACACAATCGACCTGAGGATCCCTGACCCCACTCTATCCCCCAGGTGTGAGGGGTAGAGCAGATCTCATAAGATCCCAGCGCATCACTCTCGCCGCATCACTGGTAATGAGCCAGTGGAGGCTGAGCAAGTGCTCTTTATAGCTTTAGGAAAGTCAGTAGGACGAACTTAGTAATGAAAGTAACCGCAGTCTACGGCACTATCTTTGTAATACGTTCAATTCTAGATAAAATCAGAACTTTTTTTTTGTTGTCAGACTTTCTTCACCATTTTTCTCTTAAAGATATATTTTAACATAAATGAACTGATTCAGGTGCGTAATTCTACCATTAGTACATTATATTATATTAATAATTATGATCCATATGATCTTTGGTATGATTATCTAATCAGATATAACCAAATAGTGTCAAATAACTTTATTCAGCATACCTACATGTAGAAATCAAATATTATTCAACTATCCCAGTCGTGAAGAAGAGGAATTCATCGTAACATATCATGTCATCCCCATCTATATCTATTTCCTTCAGCATTTCTTTGATGTAATAGTTCGGAAGTTCCTCCCCGAACATCTTCAGCGTCCTCTTCAGGTCATCCATTGTTACCATCTTGTCACGATCGTGGTCCATCAAGTTGAACACCTCTTTAGCAGTCTCCTCAGTGATCCTAGATTTGTCCAATAGTGTTTTGGCTCCGTTCGTCAAGAAAGTTGAGAGTATAATGTAACCCGAATTGTTCGGATCCAGCTGAAAGAAGGGAACTGCTGAGAAACACGATTGTTAAGATTACGTTATGTCCCCTAACATACAGAAGATAAGGAATATTTATATTAAAGCGAAAAAAAAATTAAATATCCTGAAAATTTATAATTCCATTGTTTTACTTTTCAGATTTCAAAGAGCAAATTTAGTCACGTGTTTGTAGTTCAATTAATGGGAGAGGTATAGCACCTACTTGTAAAAATCCGATTTTGGTGATATTTTTAGCAATTTGGGGCTTTGGTACATCGCCCCATTTCAATTTACTAATGTAAGAATGATCCAGCATAAATTTCCATCCATCCATGATATCCTTAATCCAACCCATATTGAACATGTTGAAGCAGAGATTACAATTCCACTCCAAATGACCCTTCCTCCCAATACCTTTCATCCCTCAGAAGTAATGAACATCATCCATCAATTACCTTCTAAAAAAGCTCCTGGCCACGATCTTATCACAGCACACATTCAGAAACAGCTCCCTCGTAAAGCCATTTTATTCCTTACCTACATCAATAATGCTACACTCCGTTCCACATATTTTACCGACCTTTGGAAAATGTCTATAATAAAAATATTTCCTAAACCCTCCAAGCCACTTGAATATCCATCTTCCTACCGTTCTATTTCACTACTGCCTATTATGGACAAAATCCTAGAAAAACTTTTATTAAAACGCCTCTATCCATTCCTTGACTCATCATGTTATTCCTGACCATATTGGATTTAGAACATCCCATTCAACCATACAACAGAGTCATCGAGTGGTTGATGTAATATCTTCCACATTGGAGCGCGGAATGTACTGCACGGGAATCTTCCTCGATGTTGAACAAGCTTTTGATCGATCCTGGCATCCAGATCTGCTCTATGAACTTCGTAAATTCCTTCCCACTACATATTTCCTTTTAATCCGTCCCTTCCTCTTTGAAAGAACCTTTAAAGTAAATCAGAACCTAGCCTACTCATCTCTCTTTTCTCAGTCAGCCAGTGTTCCTCAAGGTAGTATCTTAGGTCCCATCCTTTACATGGTTTATACAGCTGACATCCCAACCCACCCTAACATATTCCTAACAACATACGCTGATGACACTTGTAAAATCTCTGTAAACAACGACCCAACGAATGCATCACAAACACTACCGACATATATAACTTCCAATCAACCCATCAGATCACCTTTACTCTCCGTCGTAAACCTCCACCCTCCTGTCCTACAGTATCCTTTCCAAGTACTCCACTAACACCTGTTGAACAGATTCGATACTTAGGACTCCATCTTGACAAGAGACTTACATGGAATCCACAGACAAGACTGAAATGACAAGAAACTGCTCGTCGATTTCGATTTCTACACCTCCTGGAGAACGCTCTAAACTTCCCATCTACTACAAAAAATCAGTATACACTGCAATAATCAGACCAATTTGGACATATGGAATTGAGCTCTGGGGCACCACTAAATCATCAAATTCCTCCCACATCCAATTCTTACAATCCAAAATCCTACGTAAAATCCTTGATGCTCCTTATTACGTTACAAATAAACTCATTCGCAAAGACCTTAATATCCATTCGTTGCAGATTTGGCCCAAAACAGATATGCGTCTTTTAATTCCAAACTCCTTAACCATCCTAACCCATTAATTCTTGATCTTTCATCCTTAACAATCCCTGACAATCCTCCGAGACGTCTGAAAAGAAGATGGCCATGGGACCTTCTAATTTAAATTAATGCTTGAAGTACCACCAACGGGTGGTCTGTTCCCAAGATTTTCAAGTGTAAATAAATCATTCCACAGATTTACTTATTGCATTTATTATTTGTACAGTTGTAAATTAAATTAAATAAATTTTAAAAAATTCTGAAAGCTAAGGCGTTATACTTCTTACACCCGAGAGTCTCTTGATTTTTGTTTTAAATATATTTTTTTTTTTTCATTTGGCCAGAAGATAATAATCAGTTGTACATATTTTATTGTTTTGTTTTTTTAAGTTTTCAGATACTTATTAAAATAAATAGTGAAACCAGTAATTTTGCTTTGGTTTAAACATTTTTTTCCCACACCTTCATTAATTACATTACTTTTTTTCTGACCTACCAAATAGAAATCTGCATGAATAGGAATCTATAGGAGAAAGCTCTATTGATTTACTAGACACGTTTGATTATTTATTATTATTGTTTTTATAAATTATTTATATTTAAATTATATATCTGGATTGATTAGAACAGCAGTTACCATTACTATTATTAATATTTATTAATATTCTGCTGAATTGATTATATTCAATTCACAAAAATTCACTGAGATAAAAACCCAGTGGGACTATTTTTTTCTTCTCGTTTTGGAACCGTTCCAAAGTCGCTTGATCGTTCTGGGAACTGCTTTCCGCTGAGTCAGCGTATGCTCTGGATAGCTTTCTAGAAGTACCACATTCCAGGATATTAGCGCAAATACTAAACCGCAGTTGTTGAGAACAATGGGTATATCAAAAGCCAAATCGTTTTTAAATATATTGAATTCCCATATGATGAGCATAGTACAAATTAATTTATTAATTAGCACATTAATTTTCCATGAAAGTCTTGAAGAAATAGAATAATTGTCAATTCTACAGACGTAGGTCCTTATATTTTTACAGTAAGTGGTGGGTTTGAGCTGCGGGGAAAGATGTGATGTTGGAGGTTGGGCAGTAACAAACGATACAACGATAAACAAACACAATGACGTGGTAATAGTTAACCAGTGTCAGTCCAATACTGTGGGTGGGTACATGAACCTTACCTTAAATGGATTGTCCCATGCATTCAAGTCTTATGATGAATTTTTTTATTTGTTTGAAGAATACTATACTCACTCGCAGATTATCAGTCATATTTTTTTATTATCAGTTGTACAATGTTCGAGGCAATTACTGATCAAGCTATAATAGGGGTATTCATGATCTATGTTAAAGCGTGTTAAATGGAAAAACTCGTGTTAAATCGAAAAAAATGGCCTTCTTTTGCCATGGTAAAACGAAATAACATTTAACATGGTAAAACATTTAACACATCATGAATACCCCTATTAAAGAAATCTATCGGACCAATTTTACTGTAGACACTGCAAGGTATCATTGCATGAGTATGTGTAGACAAATTGATAAGGAATAAAGTCTAAGAGGAAACACGAGAACTTTAATATTATATTATATTGTAAAAAATGAATTGAATTGAGCTTTGTTGGTCCTCTTAATCTTCGAATTCCTCACCTATCCAATCCTTAAAATCCAAAATCCTCCGTAAAACTGCTCCTTACTTTGCTACTATTAAAATCATCCATAAAGACCTTAATGTTCCATATGTAAACGGTCTAGTCCGAACAGGATATCAGTCCTTCTATTTATTATAAACTCCCTAATTACCGAAACCTATAGTTTCTAACCTTAATTGTTCTTATATTTCTGAGAATCCTCCGAAGCTCCTGAAAAGAATATGGCCTCGAGACCTTCTAAAATAGGAATATTATTAGAGAAGAATGGGTAGTTTATCTACATAACTGTATCACTCCATTTTGATCTTACATCAAATTTACTAGATATATTTTTATGTAAATACAGTTTTAATTAATAATAAATTAATTAATAAAAAATAAATATATTTAAAAAGGTTAAAACCGTGGGTGCAAGATAGTATCGATAAGGTGCCTTTCATTTCTAGCGAACCTGTCGGAAAAATAGTGAAATTAAAATAAAATATTTTGGGTAGTGGACCTACTCACCAGAACAATTTCTCAGTTTATTAAAAGGTTCTAATTGGAGACTAACTCTGTACGGCCGGCTACACAGGAAAGAGCTCAGTTGGTTAACAAATGAAGGTTCATTACCATAACAGTTGTTACAGGTTTGATATGATTGTTTTATTTCTTTAACATAAATCCCATATTATTGTTTTAAATTGCCGACCCGTTAAAAGCATATACCTTTTATTTTAAAGTTTTATTATCGAAGTGTTTTTAATTAAAGCCACACAGTGGCTCCGACACACATATATTTTTCCATTGTCCACCTTTTTTTAATTATTTAATAAGATCCATTTTTTTAATGAATAAACACATTCCATTCATTCATTCATTCATTCATATAATCTAAATAGTCCTCTAATAAGCCGAGCATTTAAAATTGAACGCACATAATTCAAAAAGCTTCATTAAATCTTCGTCGACAAAATAAAATAAGACTTAAAGAAAATAACATAGGGACTAAAAAAAAACAAAAAAACAAAATCAGATGCCTTTTTTAGTGCTAATGCCTTGAAAATTTCTTTTATGATCAATTATACAAATTTACCAAGATTCCACTGACGTTTCACGGATTTTAATACCGTTTCCAGTAAGAGTATGTTTGTGGATTCACTGCATATTCAAGATCTAATCAGAATTCAGGAGTACGTCTCATTGGAATGCAAAGGCTGAGTAAACCTCGAAATGCCGCCAATGGTATGCTTGCTGATTATGCGACAATCCTCAGTCAATTCAACCAGGAAATACTTGAAATTGAATTTGTGATTTAGCAAACCATTTGCGAAATTAGAAAAAATGTATTCAGATTTGCAAAAGACGTGAACTTCTCGAGGATTATGAATTAAATATATTTCATTTATGCTTCCTGAAAGTTTTATATATATGTAAAAATTTTAATATGTCAGAAAAACATACGCTGATGACACATGTATACTGTCTGTAAACAGCGACCGAACTAATGCATCACAAACACTACATCAAACATCAATTGAAGAACGGAGACAAAACTGGAGAATCAAAAAGAAATCCCATCAGATCACCTTTACTCTCCGTCGTAAACCTCTACCCTCCTGTCCTACCCTGTATCCTTTCTAAACACTCCACTACAATATAAAACAACATATAAACAACAAAACAAAAACATATAAAACAACAAACTCAGTTATAATATCTTAAAGAACATTTAGTCCTAGAAATTCGTTACATACGAATCAGATGAATTCTCCCTTATAATTTAGTTCAAATCACTCTTCATTATTTATAACTACTATTCCTACGAAGGTAAAAGTCATAAACTTCTTTATAGTCCATTAAACTACCTTAAATTTGAGTGCTGATAGACATCTGTACGTCACTTAGTTCCTGAGATATAGATTTCTCAAAATAAATTAACTAACTACTAATCTTTCAGTAGATTTTTAAGAAATTTTGCTTTTTAAAAACCTATATTTCGAGAACTATTGGACGTAAATAGCTCTTTTAGGGCTAATATTTTAGTAAATTTACTCTTCTTTATTTAATGTTCTCTTAGATTTTCTAGTGTTGTTGGTAGTTTTTAAAATATAGAGCTCCGACTAAAAAAATAATTGAATAAGGACTTATTAGACAATTATAAAGTGATAAATAGCTTTGAAATTAAATAAACCCTGCTATTGGTTCACATATGGAAAACTGAAGAATGTATGAAGGTCTGGGATGCGGTCACAAAAGGAATACAAAATATTTAACAACTATTTATTTGGCGACGTTTCGCCCCACTCCAGAGATTAATCAGGGCTAAAAAAATATACAAAACAACTAAAAATATGTTGAAAATGTAAAAGGTAATAAAATAAAATAAAGTAGCGTTATTGTTATCAGTATTAAATCATGTCATGGTGTAAGATTTACATTATATTTTATAGTCTTTACTTACTTCACCTAAACATTTTACTTTTTTACACATATTTTCATTTTTCTTCACACTTTATATCTTTATTGTATCTATTATTTAGATTATTTACATTTATTGTATTTTATCTATGTTGTGTTCATTGCATTATGTTAACAGTATTTTCTATCTATTTTTATCACGTATTCTATTATTTAATTTCAATTTATGTTTCCAATCTTATATTATAATTATAATTATTATTATTATCATACTTTTCTATAACTCTATGTCTATCATACGCTTTCGTAATTCGTTCGCTGTCTTTTAAACATGATAGTTGGGTGGTTTTGACTTTTTATTTATTTATTATTGGATATAATATTCTTTCTTGACCTTTCTTATCTTATCTCTTAGCTTGTAAACTATTGTTATTCATATCTACTTTTCTATTTTTACCTATTAATATGTCTCCTATTCATTCTATGTTATTCCCTTTTGTGGATATACTAGTAATGGTACATTTTATTCTTTTCATTTAATTTAAATTATTACTTATATTTACATAATTTTTGACACCAGATTAGTTTACTTGATTGTATCTTATTGACATTGACAATATAATTTTAATTGTTTTATATCTTTTTTTAGCCCTGATGAACCCTGTAAATGGGACGAAGTCGGCAAATAAATATTTGTTAACTGTTTTTTTATTCCTTTTTGACTTCACCACCTACCATCTCCTTCAAATTCAGTTACGGTTAATCATTTATATACTTATAAAAAACTTTATCCTAATTTGTATAAGCCTCCTTAAATATAACATTTTTTTAAGTTTCTTAGTAAGCTTATGTACTTTTTTTTTACTTCTTGCATTCTGACATAGTGATGAGAAGAGCGGTTACTCTAACGCAACTAGACAGCTTTATTTAAACTATTATTTATTTATGAAATGAATTATTATTAGTCTGTTGCTTTACTCAAAACCTTACTCATTATAATCGTTCTGTCGAAGGCGATATGAGGATTCAGTGATTTAATAACAAAGTAAGATTCACACTTTGTATTATCCTACGGAATTAAAAATGTAATTACAAACGCTAAATTCATATTTTATTTTACTAGAATATGCATGTAGAAAAAGAATTGTGAATTATACTTACGTTGTAGTCATGTCAGAGCCTTTATATTATACCCTCCATGTGAGACACCTATGCTAAATCCTGAAAAAAAAAAATAATAATTATTATTTTCAATTCATATTTTTGTGTGATTTAGTCGGAAACAAAAATAAGATTAAATATAATTCACTCGGGATCTTATAGATACTGAAATTAATCTCCACTTCTTTGACAATACATTGGGTCAGTTTCAAAATTTTGTGGTCTATTCTGTATTCCAATCACGATTCCACCCGTTTTTTCCATTAGGCGATCTTGCAAAATATAATTTAATGGAGGTTTGGGTGTTTGCATAAATCGCAATTACATTAGTTTCGGATCTGCTATTAATTCTAATATGTTTCAATACCTCGGATGCGACGGAGATGATGAATTATTTCTTTTTTTATGGCGGATTTATTTTGATCCTCGCAATAATAACAAGCCCTTGTCATAAAACGGTGAATAACGAGCTATTGATACAGGAGGGGAAGAGGGTTCGATCTACTATTATCGACTGCAATAAAAATATTTAATGTCATACAGGAGGTTGCCATCTTATTTATTACAATGTATCTGATATCTTGTATAAAAAATAAATAAAACATAATTTAATGTTTTTTTTTTGTACAAACCTTAATCGATTCATTCAGAATTTTCTAAATTATATATTTGTTTTTTGACGGGAAATATTTTGAATTAATAATAGTAATCAATATACCAAGGAGAAATTTGAATAACATTAAAATCCCTTTTTTATTTTATATTAAATTATAAAATCTTATTATAATTAAAACCACTATCGTGCTTTTAGTATGGTTCGAATTTCCCTTTATTATTTTTTCTATTAATATCATAATATCTGCTGATAAATGAACAACCATAAAAAAGTCGTTTATCATAAATATGTATTTAACAATTTAAGTATTGAATCGATCAATTTTTATTTTAAAAAAACACATTCAGTTATGTTTTATATTTTTATTTTCTACCAGATTCCAGAGGAGAGTAGAGACGTAAACTCTCATATGACATTAAAAATTATTGTTGCAGCCAATAAGCTCCTCATACTTTTTGTAAGCTCCGTTATCATTAACAGAGGATGTTATTTCAGAAATAGATGTGCCTTACACTTGGAAAATTAACCATCAGTTTAAAAAAAAAAGTACATTTAATAATATTTCTCTTTTTAAATAAATCAAAGTGCTTATTAATTCATTTCTCAAATCAGCTTATTATTATTATACATTTATTTGTAACTATTTTAACAAAAACACTATTATTTATACTTTAACATACCTCAAATATAAATTAACACCTCACATCAAATTTTAAAAATGTTTTACAGGCTATTCTGTCCAGGTCATTTATTATAAGTACTAATAATTAACATGATTGTCCTATTAATTAACGTTTTTACAGGTTAATTTGACTTGTAATTAATGGGCTGAGCAGAATAACTCGCAAAACATTTTTTAAAATTTAGATATGAGGTGTAAATTTATATTTGAGATATGTTAAATTACTAATAATAATGTTGTTAAAATTCCTACAAATGAATGTATAATTTATATATTTATTTTAATACCTTTATTGAAATTTGCAACTGCATATTATAATATACATTCTGTAAATTTGATCTTAGTTAAAATGGAGTGTTACAGGCGTGTAAAGAAACTACCCATTGGTTGCAATCTAATGACATTTTACATTAGCAGGTCTCGTGACCATCTTCTTTTCAGGCACCTCGGAGGATTGTCTGGAATGGAAGAGGATGCAAGGGTAGAAATTAAGGGGTTTGAGTGGTTAGGGAGTTTGTAATTGAAGGAGTGATATCTGGTTCGGGCCAGATCGGTTACATAGGGAGCATTAAGGTCTTTATATATGATTTTAGAATGTATAACAAACTGATAATTATTAGATTGCCCTTGAGGATGACCCCTATTCATTTTAGCCCCATCAAACAATTTCAATGATAAAGCCTACCTGAGACTAAAGACTACCTTATTTTACTTTGATATACTGAGTTGAATCAAAACCATTCAGGGGGAAATAGAAAACAAATGCGAAAAATCGATTAAACAATGTGGCACTTTCAATTAATTTAGTTTAGCGAAGAAAATGCTGTCATACCCCAGGTATACATTTTCCCCAAAAATATAATGACAGTTCCGTACTACTTTTCGCTTTTGAGCTAGGCTGATCAAATGTACACACTCATCATTTTATGAGATCTCGTTATTTATCGTTACTTTGCATAGGGGACCTAAAAAAACAGTCTTCAAAAAATTTCCACCGAATACTGAAATTCAAATAATCGATCTGGTAATAAAGAAATATAAATAATGGAAATGAACTTTAAATGTATATTTAAATTGTCAGTGAATAATGATCTATCCATTGTATCCCAATCCCACATCATCACCCTCGAAGAATGGTGCCAAAACTAGAGGATTAAAATAAAGTCCAATAAATCTAACCAAATCACATTTACCCTTCGTCGTAAACCTTCGTCTTGCCCTACATTATCTTTTAATAATACCCCACTCATTCCTGTTGAATAGATCGATTACTTAGGACTAAATTTGGACAAACGACTGACTGAGTCCTCATACAAGACTGAAAAGACAGGAAACTGCTCGTCGATTCCGAGCTATTACAACATTTACTAGACAAACGGTCCAAACTTCCAATCCATTACAAAAGACTGATCTTCATGACTATTATAAGGCCTATTTGGACATACGGAGTTGAGCTATGGGGCTCCACTTAACCATCTAATTCCTCTCGAATCCAATCCTTACAGTCCAAAATCCTTCGTAAAATCCTTATTACTCTTTACTTTGTCACAAATCAAATCATCCATCAGGACCTCAATGTCTCCTATGTTGTCGATTTGGCTAGAACCAGATACCAATCCTTCCATAATAAACTTCCCAACCACCCAAACCAACTCGTTTCTAACCTGGCTTCTCCTTTATTACCTAATAATCCTCCTAGACGTCTGAAAAGAAGATGGCCTCGAGATTTTTTCCTTTAGAAATGTTTTTGGAGTTCTATCAATGGGTAGATTCTCCACATGTTTTTATCATGTCATAATAGCACTTAAAGCAAATTTACTTGATGTGTATATATGTATGCAGTTGTAAATATCAATAAATAAATTATTTTTTAAAAAAATTTATATTTTAGGGGACCTCAAAAAGTGCTTTTCCGTAGAAAATTGAAATTCGAATTTTTTTTCACAATCGCAATACTTGCCCTTACTATATATTCTATCGTAAGTAAAGAAAATAATAAAAAAAAATCAGGAAATAATATAATATGCAAGACGTTTTAACATGTGGTTCCCGGTTTAGAGAAATTTCTTCGGGTCTAGTTTCTTCTGGATTTCGTCAATTAAAAGTTTAGCTAGAGTTGAAGTATTTATTTGTATTTTAATACTAGATAGCATTTCTAAATCACAAAGTATCCATTTCCCTACCTATAATCCACTATTGGTAGAGCTGAATCCATTTCTGTAATAAGAGAGGTCTTAAATTAATCACGACCAAGACCCCTGATGAACTCGTTTATTAACTGGATTCGAGATTCCTTTGTCGCTCATAAAATGTATCAACTTCGTCTGGTTAATTTATCATGGATTAAATTGAAGCATTAGTAGGAATTCCCTTAAGGATTTCCTTTGTCAAGTTCAACCTCCAACCAACTATTCACTGAAACGTATAGGATTTCACCATTTACTACTTTATTCATATTTCAAATAATTATTCAAGGAATAATAGTTATTGTACTATATGTATATAATAGGTATTGACGTGCGATTGTCCCCCCCCAAAAAAAAAAAAAACTCTGCTATGATTGACAATAGTGTAGAAAAATATGAAAAATCCAATGAATCAAATATTTGATAACAAAATTACCTTTTAGGTTCTGTTACAAAGGCAAAAAAATATATTGAACTTCGACCATGAAACTTATTCATATAATATTCAACATTTAAATATGTATATTTTAAACAAAAAAATCTTAAAAGAAAATATAATTATTCAAATACCATACCATTTACTAGTATATATGGTTGCCATCTACCGGGTCAGTCTCTAATTGAACTATAAGGGTATACACAGCGATTGCATTATATATTAAATAAAACATGATATAAAATAAAACAATAAAGATATCATGTCATGTTTAATTATATTCAAATTTATATTTTATAAAGATGCTAATGACATACATGAGTTATTAATATTAAGAGACTTGCTACCCCTCTTTTTTGGGGCAACACAAAATTTTTAACAGAGTCTTTGCTAATATTTATAATTATTTGACTTATTTACGTGTGTTTATTTTCAAAATGTTCCCTTTCACCATAGAAATGTTTAAAGATTCTCAAATCCCCGATTTCTCTTGTAGAAAAAAGTCATTAACAAAATTGAATGATTTTAGAGAATATATGTTGTCTTCCCGGTTATTATGTAGCAATCGATTCGTCTCTTTCCAAAGAATAAGAAAAATATATAACTGATTCTATTAAGCGATATTATGTTTACACAAAAATTATAAACACATAATGAGACTTTAAATATAGTAAGTCAATTTTTTTTTAGTAAAAAGGAAATTATATTAGTTTTTAGCTTCATCATAAATCCCTAAACACAACTTTTCAAGGAAATTCAAAATTAGAATTTTATATATATTTGATAAAAGAACTACAAAAAAGAATGCTATAATCACTCACATGTAGTAGTACTTACATTGTTTCACAAACGTCGTATTCGAAGATTTTCTCTACTCTCATGTGTTTCTAATATCTCAAATTTTATGTTTTTATATTTACTGTATCATTTTAAAAAAAATCTATTCAATTTAAATATAATATGTAATAAAATTGTGAGAATGAAAGAATGACTTTCTATTTAATTTAAATGATAGACTAAAAAAATAAACTATAAAAATTACAACAATTATGGATCTGTCATTTACTTTCAAATAAGTTTAAAAAAAAGAAAATAATAATCAAAATTTAAATTAAGAAAAATTTTATAATCCGTAAGAAAACTTTTGTGTTGTGTCAATGAGAGGAGTCCGTTGTAGAGACTGAAGTTATGTAGAGCTTCAACTCTCACATTAAAATAATAGATTTATTAACTACCAGAACAATTTAATTTGATTTAATAATAATTGATATTATATATTATTATTTGAATTTAAATTTAACAATTTAGAGTGTTACCAATGGGTAGTTTCTGTACACGCCTGTAACACTCCAATTTAACTTAGATCAGATTTACTAAATGTATTATAATGTACAGTTGTAAATAGCAATAAATAAATATTTTAAAAAAAATTAAATATAGTTATTATCCCTAATGTATTGCTCATTTATGATATTTCAAGAAATTAATTCAATTATTTTCATACTATAATTCAGATAAATGAATTTAACTATTTGTATTTCTTCAGATTGTAAGATTTAAATTTACTTTTGTGAAAATTTTTAGAATTTCTAATATAATAAACATATAAAATTTAATTGTAAATTGAAAAAAAAAAACTACTAGTTGTAAATAAACTTTAGGTTATTCTAGCAGTATGTGAGAGGAAGTCGCTGTTGTAAACCTGAAAAAATATATGATAGGCATATGTTCCATGCAATACACTGCCCATTAAGGATATGTCACCTACCCTAACTATCAAGTAACGACTATCAACTATCTTAACTATGAAATAGTTTAATAATAATATTTATCAATTTTTATTCTTTTATTCACTTAATAATGAACTTGATTGGAGTCTATCAAACCGTACTAATGTGAACAATAAAAACGTAAAAAAACTTGAAATTGCAATAATTGTCTGAAATAGATTATGAAACCTATAAATATAAAACTATGGTCCTGGAATGTCCATAGTGGGCAAGAACTACGGTCCAGCAATCAGATTTATATAAAATAGCAGAAATAATACAACAGGAATTATATAATCAAAATAAGAAATTTAATTTTCTAAAACACTGTTTGTTAGATTAATATTGTTTAAATGAAGGACCATAGTGTACATGCTAAGAACTATTTCCACTGGCCTGGCATCCTAAGAGGTATGAAGTCCTGAAGAGTATCCTTCCAGCTCCGTTGTACTGTTTCGCAGCCCTGTAATATTAATAAAAATAATATAATAAAAAAAATTAATATATTTTTTAAATGAACTTTAAGTTAACCCTTACTGATTGAATTGATTTTTGTTTAGCTATTTAACCTATTGATATGTGATTTTTTAAAAAACTTATTCATCCGTTTCTTTTAATTTATTTAGATGTTTTTTTTATTTATTTATTAGTTTTTCTTTAACTTATTTATTTGTTCTACAGCTGAGGTTATTTTATTTTAAATTTTTTTTTCTATATTTTAATTTGTATCGGATTTGTGTAACGTGTTTTGTGGTGCCTCAGAGAAAGGAGGTATGGGAGGGTTAAAAATAAAAAAAGGAAAGAATGGATAAGGAAAATGTAATATAACTTTGTACGAAGAAAAATAGAAGGAAAAATATATTTAAAAAAATGTAAGAAAATTATTGAAAAATAAAATCAAATCTGAAATATATAAATTATTTTTACTTTAAAAATAAACTTTTTAATTTTAAAAGCTGATTGCACTGATTGAAAGTCTCGAGTAAATTAAGATATAAACTTTAATTCTGAAATCAACAAATAACCTTAAATAATAAAAAAAATAGTACTTAAAACATTAACATAGAATTATATAAACTTAATTGTATATTTATAAATTAGGTTCACTTACTTGAGTTGGGCCATGAAACTCATCTTTTTTGTAGTACCGAACAACCGAAAGTGAAACTCGTCGATTCTTATCTCTTAGAAATTCTATCTCATTTGTTGAGTGCTTTGAGCTAGCAGAAAGTATCATAGATTCAATTCTTGGTTCTGCAAAAAAAAAAAAAAAAAAACAGTAAATTAAACAATGATATAGTAACAATATATTTCTAAATATATATATTTTGCTATATTACTTGGTAAAACCAAGACTGTAGATAATCAAATGAATATGAGAGTAATTAAAGTAGTAATCATAATATCATATTATGTGTTACTACATAATATCTTTATATTATAGTTATTTCTTGTGTATAATTAGTTTAATGATTTTAAGAAGAAATATAAAATATTTAACACAAATTAAAGTATTTGTATTAATGTTGTAGTTGTATGTTGTAGTTGTAAGTAAATTAGAGTATTTTTTATTATTATTATTATTTTTTTTTTTTTATCAAAGCTCAATGTAACCACTTTTGGAAAGTTAAGATTTAAAATTTTTTGATTTTTATTGAACATGTTAATTTGTAAAATCTAGTTGAGAAGGGAAAATACTTGATTTTGAAATGAACTGAGTATTTTTTTTTTAAGTAGAATTTTAATCCGTAAAAAAAAACTTATAATTTTAAGAAATGGATATACTAGTTTATGATAAAAATGACTCAATTTTCTAAATTTTATTTTTCTTAAAAATATTCAAAACTTTATTAGTATCTTGGTAATTGAAGGGTCTTTCTGAATAAAATATTAAAAACAGAAGAAAATTGTTAATAAAAAATACAATTATACAATTACTAATAAAAAAAATTAATCTATATTGGTATACAAGATAACTTTAAAAAAAAATTAATTACATTCAATTTATTTATAACCTTTTTCAATTGAAAAGACAAACATTAATTCAGTGAAATAAACAAATTTATTTATTTTATAACAAAATAGAAAAATTGCTAAACATGTATACACATCAAGCCAGTGGAAATGAGTAAATTGTTTGATTTAATTGGCGGTATATTTTATTAAACAATTTAGTATAGGTAAATGCACCTTAAATATTGTAGAAAAACTTTTACATTGCATTAAACTAATTAATAAATCGTTGTCCATTGGTAATAACAGTTAAACTTCTGGTGTAATAACTATAATAATTATGACAAAGCATTATCCCAACATGAAAAAATCTTACGAATTTGTAATATTTGTTAAATATTATAACAAATAATTATTGCGAATTGCATCGGAACAGAGTTATGTTCAACATATTTAACACTAAAAATGCGTAGCTTGTAAATACTTATGTTTGGAATTAAATAATTTGAATGGCAGTATAATTTTTTTTACTATTTAATGAGTATCTTAAATATTTTAGAAAAAACTTTTGCGTAACATTTATAAAATTTAAAAATCCTTATTGATTTTTAGATGTGATGAATAAATGTAATAGTTATTGCGATGTGTATCGATTTAGAGCTCAGAGATTATAAAGACATTATTATTTATTTTAAAAAACTAATATATACCTTAAACTCTGTACGTGGTTAGCATTTTAAACATCCCAAGTCATTTCTAGAAGTATTAAACGTTTGTTGTAACTAATAATTATTGTCAACTGCATCAGTACAGAGCTGGGAACGAACTAACTGCGCAGTACATCATGTCGAGTAATGCACATGCACGGACTTGTCGAGTCCAAAGTTCAAAGCAGATATATTATAACAAATAAATTTATTTACTTCCTAACTGAATAAGAGAATTGTTAAACATTTATGTATATACACATTGTAAATGCGTATATTTTGAAATAACAAATTTAAAAGACAGTATAATTTATTTACTATTATATTCATTATTTTAGAAAAAAAACTTTTACAGTATATTTATAAAGTTTAATTTTTTTTAATCATGCAGTTAAACATCTGAATTAACGATAACTATAATAATTATTACTTATGGAATAAATGAAGTAGCTGGTTTTTGATAAATTGTCCCACGTCGCAAGAGAATACCGAACACGGCACATGCCGAAACCAAGTAATATTAACTGAAATCAGTTTTTCTGAATTAATTTCTACCTGTACCCTCAGGATTGGATATTAAACTGTTTATTATATGTCTATTTAACACACAATTTTGCTTAGAACTGGACACCTATCGTTCCAATAGGAGGTATAGTTTTTTTTTTCTTTTTTAATTTTTAATATTATGAAATATAAAGTGACATTTTTGTTTTATTGTATTATTCTTATATATATAAGTTAGATATCCCCTATTATTCTAACTTATTCTAATGTAGATAGCACAGCTTTGGTATGCTCTTCGTTATTAGTTTATATAAACGATCTTTAATTCAAAGTTTTTGTAAAATTACTACAATTTATTATCTATTTTATGTATTTCATAGGCTAACTATTATTATAAATAAAGAGCTGGGGTAAGAAAAAGACATTCTAACTGAATAGGACATTTGTTAAACATTTATGTACGTATTTAAAATGCGTATATTTAAAATTAAAATACAGTATAATGTATTTACTTATAAATAATTATATTGATCATTTTAAATATTGTAGAGGAATATTTACAGTACATTTGTAAAGATAAAAAATGTATAATAATTTCGAGGTTCAGTTAAACATATATGGTGAAGTAATGATAACTTTAATAATTATTGCTAATGGAATAAATAGGGAGCTGGGCTAGACAAAGACATTATTATTTATTTAAAAAATAATATATACCTTAACTATATATAAAATGAAAATCTAGATCGATAAGGCTTGTTTTTTTTTTTTTAACAATTGTTTTATCAGCACACTAAGCTACATAAAAAAAATCAGAAAAAAATCAATAAATAGAAAAATGGGATTAAAAATATATCATCATAATTTCTAATTATCTTTCTCATGTCTAAATTTTGATTTAATATGTAACAAACACGTTCTTTTGACATGTTCAAAGCTATCTCTTTTACTTTAATTCGGCGGTTGTCTTGCACCATTTGTGAACTTGCGATGTTTTGGTTGGTAGTTGCAGTTTTTGGACGTCCCGAACGTTCACCGTCTGCCATACTCTTACAGTCACGTTTATATTCAGCTGCCAAAAATTTCACTGTAGTAAATGAGTCCCCTATACAGAGTCCAGCTTAACTTTAATTTGCGTAGGCTTCCCTTCCAAAAAAAAAAATAATGCCTGGTCGATTCTCGAGTTCATCCATTTTAATAAAAACACTCACTTCAACTCACTCATACGACTGTTATATATACATTGCGCGTCCAAAATGGCTGAAAGTTTGGTGGCTAACTGTACACAGATGAACAACGAAATTCACTTGCATTTACTTATGAGTGCTGCCATCTTCACGTTGCGGTCGGAAACATTTCAAACCACCCTCCTAATAAACAATAAACATTTTTTTTTTTTTTTGGAAAAAAGAAAAGTTATTTGGATTAATTAATGTTTTAATATATTTTAATAAGATTTTGGAATAATGTTTCTAAAACATTTACATATTTTTTTGCATCTTGTGAAATAGCTTACATATGTTCCTATGAAAGCTTAGAGATCCGAGTATTATCGCCAGTTAACTTAGGTTCCAAATATAAGAAAAAAATTCACCCAATAGTCTCCAAAAGTAGCATCATCTAGTTTGAGCCATTTTTATATGAAATCGAGTTTAAATCGAGTCTTCTTTGCTTTACTAAACAAATTGTTGCTTTTATTCATTAATCTGGGAAAAATGGTGTAAATCACTGAGGAATGAACATATTGGTTTCAGAGAAATGCTGCGGACAGGGTACGGACGGATTTTGATAAAAAGTTGGCTCCAGGGCTGACTCGGCCCGCCGATACTAAACTTCCTCGCGAATATCCTAAATATTATTGTTAAACATTCGTACCAGACCACGATGCCACTCTACAATAGAAGTAAGCGGATGATTGGAACCAAAACTTAGCTCATAAGAATTTCCATTACTTATTTATTTATTCTTATCCCCCTAAGCTTAAACCTACTAAATCTAATTTAACCATAAAATCGATATATTCTCGAATCTCAGATATAAAAAAAAAATTAACAACGTTTAAGAAACTTAAATATGTCATGCAATCGTTAACATTTACCATGGGCTCTTCCAGTCTTGGAAATAACAACAATTGAAGTGACTTAAACCAGAGATTAGGGATCCGCAATATTAACATGTCATAAATCTTATTAGAGAGCTGTCTGTAGCCGAGGACTGAGGCGTCAACTTTTATACCGTGACGACTACACGTAGTTAAAACTTGACCCTCAGAATATGGTGGTAACTAATAGATACCCCATCCTCCATATAGGAGCTCGTCAGAATATTATATTTTTTCTTCATATGAATTTTAATAAAGTTAGTTAGCTCGTGTATCACTATACAGTTAATTTTATTTCCTGGGCTTTGAAAGAAATAGAAAGAGAGAAATGATTTAATTATCAATGGTTCCCAAATATATCGCGTTGCTACACAACACAGCATACTAATCAATCCGTGATGACATATATAAATTACATATATTTACATGATAAAATAAAGAACAAAGAAAACAATTTTTTTTTTCCCACCGTTTCCTTTTACAATAAATTCCAGTCTACATACTAAATAAAAATATTTCAATTTATTTCTTTTTTCCTTCCCATTCTTGTTCCTTCTATTTCACCATTTCTTTCCATTTCACAATTTTTATTTCATTTGATCGACAAATTCACTCTCTCAGATCCTCTCCAGTGACCCATTAAACAAAATCACTAGTAGACAACAATGTGAGATCAAACCAGAGAAATAATAGTCATAGCAGTAGATCTGTTTATAGAAAAAGAAACAAATAAATACAATTTACCAAAACAAAACTAATATATAGATTTAAAAGAAAATATAATAAAAAGTTGGTTAAAAGAAATATTTGAATGGATAAATAAGTTTTAAAACCCTATTCATCCCTCACCCTATTCTTTCAGTCCTCAGGATAGTATCCTCGGCCCCATCCTCTACACATTCTATACAGCAGACATCCCAACCAATCCTAACACTATCCTTACCACGTATGCCGATGACATATGTGTGCTCACTGTTAATAATAACCCTTTAATTGCATCCCATATCACAGCCCTCGAAGAATGGTGTCGTAATTAGAGGATTAATTGAAATCTAACGAATTCCATCAAATTACCTTTACCCTACGTCGTAAACCTACCGACTGTCCTACAGTATACTTCATAATGCTGCACTTACCTCTGTTGAACAGATCACAGAAAACTGAAAAGACAGAAAACTGCAGGTCGATTTCGACTATTATAGCACTTACTAGAAAAACGGTCCAAACTTCCAATTCATTACAAAAGATTGATTTACATGACAATTATAAGGCCTATCTGAACATACGGCGTTGAGCTTTGGGGCTCCACTAAACCTTCGAATTCCTCTCGAATCCAATCCTTACAATCCAAAATCCTTCGTAATATCCTAAATTCTCACTACTTTGTCACAAATGAAATCATCCACAAAGACCTTAATGTTCCATTTGTAACCGATCTAGCCCGCACCAGATATCAATCCTTCCATAACAACTCCTTAATCACTCAAACCCATTAGCTTCTAATCTTGATTCCTCGCTTATTCCGGACAATCCTCCGAGGCGTCTGAAAAGAAGATGGCCTCGAGACCTTGTATTGTAAAAATGTTTTTAGAGTGCTACCATTGGGTATTTTCTCTACATGCTTGTACCATACCATTATGAATTCCTCAAATTTACTTGATGTATTTATGTACAGTTGTAAATATCAATAAATAAATTTTTAAAAAAAGTTTAAAAAATAAATTAATAAATACAAATAATAGTAATAATAATTATTATTATAAATCAGATTTGTGATATAACTTCAGCACAACTTATATATATTTGTTCAAGTTTACAGAAGATAAATTTACAGGTGCTCTCCAATTGAGAGAGTATTTTAGAACGGTTGGTATTTCGAGAGAAGTATTACTGAAACATTAAACCCCAAAGCTCCTTACAAAGTGCCATCTCGGTTCATATTTCTTCACTCACACCTGCCTTTTTTCCCTTGGTCTCGGATTTCTCCCTTAATATCGAGGAAGAGTTCTCCTGCCCAACCTTCGCGTAACTCTTAAGTTAAAAACTGTGTTGTAAATAACTGGCACAACTGTTAAATACCATGATCTAATTAGAGTTTCCACGTGGCAAGGGACGTCTAAGAACCATCTGCTGGATAATCCAACAGTAATTGGTTTCTGATCGAAGAGGGCTTAGCTATCGAATGGACTACCGGGCTCATGGGCACTGCTCTTTGATATTATCATGCTGTTTAGGTTAGATTTTACTCCAAAATAATAATTTGAGTAATATTTAATAGTAATATGTTATAAATAAAATAATGGATCTAATAATAAATTTAGCACATCATAGTTGAACAAAGTAACAGTAATAATAGACAAAAATTACAGAAATCTAGTTATCTTCAAATAAAAAGTTTGGTTAATTTATTTTAATTTAAATAAACGTAAAAATACATCTGTAAAAATAGATAATCAATGTAATTATGATAGTAAAATAATTATATTTTAATAGGCAATTATGCTGAAGTAAAAGGCTTACAGTCACCTTTGGAAACTCCGGACCAAGCTTTGCTGCTCTTATGTGGAAGGGAAAGCATGACTACACGAGATCAGAGAGCTCTTCTTCCAGCCGCGTCACTGATATTGTAAGCCAAAGGAGTCTAAGTGAGAGAACAAGGACATCTTTTAGTTAACTTGTATGGTTGTTAACTTAGGTGGTTTGTGACTTTATGGGATCCTCATAAAGATGTTTTTCCTCTGGCACGTTAGTCTAATATTTTATTTTCGTTTCTTACATTTTTTGCGCTTTTCTGCTACACAATTCTGATTGTTTTGATCCATTTTTTTATTATTAATAATTTAATCGCACTTATACTCAACAATTTATTATTGTTTTTGAAATAATTTATTGTAATATGTAGTTATTTGTATGTATACATTAATCTAATTATTATGTATAAACTATAACTATAAAATTAACTCTTATTTATAATATATAGCTTCCTTATATTATAAAACGATAATCCTTTACGTAACGTTTATATGGTGACAATTACTATCTAGAATGTGAGGAATGATATACCCATGATTAGTAGTAATATGCATCATTATGCACCTTGTGACAGTTACAGTCAAAACAATAAGAAACCATATCAAGCGTTTGGTGTGGTGTAAAGCAGACGAGAGAACAGCGCCATTTTTTCTTCTTTAAGATTCAAAGTTATAATGTGTGTATAACATTAAGGAATAAGAAAGACGAGAAAGCTGTAGGAAATAATGCCGCCCTACCATTCACCTGCGTGAGTTCACTCCATATTTTCCTTCATACTCAACCGAAACATAATCTTCTTACATATCAAACATCAACATTTGTCAACTTCAATGGCCTCAATTGAAAATCTTGAAATTACTCTAATATACCCATGTTTTGTTTTGGTTACTATCTTAAACCCTGTAAATTATACAATATATTCCTAGTACAAGAGCTCAAGAGGATAAAAAAAGTTATCTCACCCCAATTTTTTATTATTGTAATGAAAATTATGTATAATTAATAGTCAAAATTGATGAGTCTGCCAAGTATAGTTAGGAAGAATAAAACTGGCGACTGTTTCAAAGCGATAAAAAAAAATTCCATTCGGAGCTCTATAACTTAAAAAAATATGAACAACACAAGAAAACCTAAGAGAACGTCATTTAAAGAAGAGTAAATTTGCTAAAATATGAGCCCTAACAGAGTTATTTACGTTAAATATTTTTCGAGATATAGCTTTTTTAAAAGCAACATTTCATAAAAGTGTATGGGACGTACTGGAAGATCAGTAAAATTATTTTTAAAATTCTATGTCTCAAAAACCATTTGACGTACAAATGTCTATTAGCACTCAAATTAAAACTTGTTTAATCAGCTATAAAGTAGTTTATCTTCCTTGGAGTAATAGTTTACATGAAATTTGCTAAAATAAATTTATTTATAGTCGTTCGGACAAATTTTCATTTGCCAAATTCATATTCATATGTGAATATCATAAAAACTACTACTACTGCAAAGATAAGTGTCATAAACTACTTTATAGTAAGTTAAATTTCCTTTATTTTCAGTGTTAGCAGGGATTTGTGCGTCTTATTGATCTAGAGATATATTATCAAAAATCCAACATTTAGAAATTAACATATTGTGAGTTTATTTTGTCAAATATCATAACAACTACTACTCCTACAAAGATAAAGATAATTAACTATTTTGTAGCAAATTTAACTAGCTTTAATTTGAGAGCTGGCAGACATCTGTACGTCCATGGGTTTTTGAAATGAAGTTTTTCATAAATCAAACCTATTGTCCGAACAACTATAAATCAATTTATTTTAGCAAATACCATGATAACTACTATTCCTACGAAGGTAAAGCTCATAAGCTTCTTTGAGTGCTAATAGACATCTGTACATGTACTGTTCATCACATAATTCCTGAGATATAGATTTCTCAAAATAAATTAACTTTAAACTTATCTTTCAGTAGATTTTTAAGAAATTTTGCTTTTTAAAAAGCTATATCTCAAGAACTATTAGACGTAAATAGCTCTTTTAGGTCTAATATTTCATAAAATTTACTCTTCTTTAAATAATGTTCTCTTAGATTTTCTAGTTCTGTAGGTAGTTTTTAAGATATAGAGTTTCGAATAAAAAATTAGTGTTTTTTTAAGGTTTTTAAACAGCCGCCAATTTTTATCCCCACCACCTATACATAGCAGACTCATCAGTTTTGACTAGTAATTATACATAATTTTCATTAAGGTAATCAAAAATTGGGGTGGGATAACTGCCTTTTTTCTTTCCGGCTCTTGTACCATCCGGCCTTAAGTTGAAAGTCAACTTCACACAGTCTGTTTTCACGGTAACAGTAAACATAATCTATATATGTTGATAATAAGTTGTAAAAGCAACGATAACAGATATCTCTCAATTTCTAGTAAGGAGGTAACGGTACACAACTGTCCCAAATTCCAATACTGTTTATAATGTTAACGACTTTCAAAAGAATCCATCCCGAAATCTGAAACAATCAAAATACAGAAAGACACCATAATTGGGTTTTTTCAGTCCAGTCACCATTAAAATTGATAATTCGAATAAAATGCGACAGTTCACTGCCATAACAGTAAATACATACAATATGGTAACTATCATTCAGTTTACATTGTAACAGTTGCTGCGATGGTTTAAAACTGTAGCCGTATGAATGTACCTTTTTCTTTTTTTCGCGCCTTCAATATTTGCAATCTCTATCACGTACTACATTCGGACACTTTTTTATAGTAACTAATTATTCAGTAGATTGATTAAGTAATTACTTACTTTAGCTAAATATCACTAATCAGGTAATTAATTATTATTTGACCCTGTATTTAAATAATTTTATTGAATAACTATTTACCACTGAGGTTTTTCATTGATATTATAATTGTCTTTCTCCTTTGCATAGTAACTTCCAAAGAAAACTTATCGGCTAGTTTAGCAGGCGACGGTCATTAAAAGTTTTAATTTATTTTCATCAAATTTATGAAAGAAATTGCTACTCTTGTTTCCTTGATGAATAAACTGATTTCGAGGTAATATTCTGAGGAAATTGGTCAGAGACAAAATCATTATGATAAAATAATGTATAAAGTCCCCCTCTCCCTCAAAAAGTTTGTTTCTTCCGAGCTAACTTTTCTTAACAATCTATTTTTGTTTCTCCCTTCTTCTTCTGTTCTTTATTCTACGAAAAAAAATAAAAAAATGACACTTGGTTTTTCACCAACTTATCGATCTAATAATGACATTTCCAAAAGTTTTGTGAATCCGAACTTTATAAATTCTATTGTATTCATTGATAATAAAAAACAAAGGATTATTTGGTTATTTCAGTTTCTATCAACAACTTTCTTCCAAGTATCCTTCTTAACAATACTCAATAAAAACTTTTGATTTATTACTTCAATTTAGTTTTGTATTGGTAATTTATTTTTAGAATATTATTATAAAATTTTTAAACCGAACTCGTAAGGCCCTCAAAAACTATAGTAAATTTTAATTAGCATTAAATTATTATATTTATTGATAATAAATTTTTAAAGCAAATTTTATTGATCTAACATAAAAAAAAATCTTGGCTGTTTCAAAATGGAAAAAAATGTTTTTTCTATCGGAGTTCTATGAGACATACAGATGTCTATTAGCACTCAAATTAAAGCTATTGTGGTATAAAACAGTTTATGACATTTATCTTCATGTGAGTAATAGTGTTCATGATATTTGATAAAAAAAAAAAAATAACAAGACGATTTCTAGTTGTTCAGACAAATATATTTTTAAATGAATAACCATATCTCAGGAACAATAAAACTTATAGATATCTGATAGCACTCAAACTAAATATAGTTTAATGTACTATCAGGTATTTCATAATGTTTATCTTCGTAAGAATAGTAGTTTTTATAATATTTTGAAAAATAAATTCATAAAATGTTGGTTTATAGTTATTACGACAAAAGATTTAATTTATGAAAATGTACAAATCTCTGCTAGCAATTAAATAAAATATAGTTCAGTGTACTATAAAATAGTTTATAATGTTTATCTTTGTAGGGTCAGTACTATTTATGATGTTTGCATACGAAATCCTTCCATGTAAAACTTCCCAACACCCAAATCCACTTGTTTCTAACCTGGCTTCTCCTTCATTACCTAATAATCCTCCTAGGCATCTGAAAAGAAGATGGCCTCTGGATCTTCTCTTCTAGAAATGTTATTGGAGTTCTATTAATGGATAGATTCTTCACATGTTTGTATCATGTCACTATCTCACCTACAGCAAATTTACTTGTTGTATATATGTTATACAATTGTAAATAACAATAAAAGAATGATTAAAAAAAATTATACATGCTGGAATCAGAGTTAGATTATTTATATTTTTTTTTCTACACCACAGGAAGTAGATATGACACCATTTTACCTCTCGCTGCCCAATAAAATTTTACTTTTGCCCTTAGTTGTTAAATTATATTATTATATTGTCTTTTATTATTATATAATTAATTTTTATTTTTCGTTAATATAGATATTGGAATTGGCCAACATTGGGTATTGCTGCGAAAACTTTACTTTAAAATAGTTCTTCACATGAAAATTTATCAGTCCTAAAATCACATTTTTTTTTTCTTCCAAATTTTATTTATTTATTTATTTTTTTCGGCCAAGACTTCCATTGGAGTCCTATACTGCCTAACCATGGTTGGGGGTCAAAGTTCTTTATTTTGTGGGACTGCCACTCAATGAAAAAAGTCAACGTCCCAGGCCGGATACGAACCGGCACCACCAATAGACATCAAATTGGTAAGACTGTGTCTTAACCACTGAGCTATGGGTGACCCAAATTTTATTATATAATATTTGTTAATTAAAATGGAATTTTGGAAATATGGCCCTTTCAACCTCTGAGACCAGGGCAATATGCACCCTTTGCACGTCCGTCACTACACCCCTGAATGTATGTAAATGCTAGTCAGGCTAATGTCCTAGAGAAGTTGTATTCGTTTAATGTATGTTGAGAATAAAGATGATAAAGGTGACATTAATCGAGTAATGTGTTGTTGCGTGATGGCCTAGTGCAATTAGAGTATAAATTAAAAGTCAATATCGGTCGTAGTTAATGCTCTGGTAAATGACACGGCATCTCTTACTGACCTTTACACTGTAACATGTGTCCTCGCCTACAATTATATCAGGGCCTTTTTATCCACAAATCGTTTAATTGCTTATATTGAGTTGAAAATTTACTTAAATAGGCAACAGTTCGTGGATATTAGAACAATTATATTTTTCTTAGTATTTTCATTTGTTTTTTGTTTTTTTCTTTACTTTAAAAGAGATATTTATTTATTGAAAATTTCTAATAAATATTGGTGGAGGGTTGGGTTGTTGATTTAGCAACCTCATGTAACAGGTAGTATTTCCTACAGATTTTAAATTTTCGAGCTTTTTGCTTGACTGGAAAATGTCTAGGTGTATTACCTAGGCTTGTGGATCTGATATAAAAATGAAGACCATAAGGAGATATCTCATACCATACTGATGTGTCGGGTTGAGGATATTAATGTAGAAAATAGGTTGAAGACAAATAAAATACTGATTCTCGTAATAATAAACGTAACAAAAGAACTAAGCGGCACGGTCTACCTTATAGTATAAGAGCCCAAGTGGAGAAAAAAAGGTATCTAACCACAATTTTTGATTACTTTAATGAAAACTAGGTATAATTAATAGTCAAAATTGATGACTCTGTCAAGTATAGGTAGAGGGAATAAAAAAATGGCGGCTGTTTCAAAGCGATAAAAAAAACATTTTTCATTAGGAGCTCTTTACCTCAAAAAGTAGGAACCTAAGAGAACATCATTTAAAGAATAGTAATGTTGCTAAACTATAAGCCCTAATAGAGTTATTTACGTTAAATAGTTTTCGAGATATAGCTTTTTAAAAAAGCAACATTTCATAAAAATGTTCATGTATGGGACGAAAGATCAGTAGTTAGTGAATTTATTTTGAAAAATTTATATCTCAAAAACCATTTGGCGTACAGATATCTATTAGCACTCAAAGTAAAGCTAGTTGAATCAGCTATAAAGTGGTATATAATGTATCTTCGTAGGAGTCATAGTTTACATAAAATTTGCTAAAATAAATTGATTTATAGTTCATTTGCCAAATTCATATTCATATGTGAATACCTTAAAAACTACTACTCCTACGAGGATAAGTGTCATAACCTACTATAATATAATAACTAATAACTATAAACTACTTATAGTAAGTTAAATTTCCTTTATTTTGAGTGTTGGGAGACATATGTGCGTCTTATGAATATAGAGATATATTATTTCAAAAAACGGACATTTTATTCGAACAACTAGAAATTAACATTATGGGAGTTTATTTTGTCAATTATCATAAAAACTACTTACTCCTACAAAGATAAACATAATCAACTATTTTGTAGTAAATTTAACTAACTTTAATTTGAGCGCTAGCAGACATCTGTACGCCCAGCGGTTTCTAAAATGAAGGTTTTCATAAATCAAACTTATTGTCCGAACAACTATAAATCAATTTATTTTAGCAAATATCATGAAAATTACTATTCCAATGAAGGTAAAGTTCATAAAATCTTTTATAGTCCATTAAGCTAGCTTTGATTTGAGTGCTAATAGACATATGTACGTTACATAGTTCCTGAGATATAGAATTTTCAAAATAAATTAACTAACTACTAATCTTTCAGTAGATTTTTAAGAAATTTTGCTTTTTAAAAAGCTATATCTCAAGAACTATTTGACGTAAATAGCTCTTTTAGGGCTAATATTTTAGAAAATTTACTCTTCTTTAAATGATGTTCTCTTAGATGTTCTAGTGTTGTTGGTAGTTTTTAAGATATAGAGGTCCGAATGAAAAATTAGTGTTTTTTTAAGGTTTTTAAACGGCCACCATTTTGTTATTCCCCCTACCTATACTTGGCAGATTCATCAATTTTGGCTATTAATTATACATAGTTTTCATTAAAGTAATCAAAAATTGGAATGAGATGACTGTCTTTTTTTCTTCCCGGCTCTTGTACAATTAATTAACCCTTTGATGTTGTTATTGCCGCTTGTTTATGTTGCTCCCTCTTTTACCTCACCACCTATACTATTTTATAGGTTTTATTTTACAGTTTTGCTCTGGCCTCCTTGCAACTACAACACTGAATATTTCTCTCACCAGTACACTCCTAAAGTGGCAATTGTTTCTTCTCATTGGATCATTTTGTTCACTTGGACACCTCCTGAGTTTCTTATTTTAAATCATGAGCTGAGGCAAGAAGATGGATTATTCATTACCTGATGGAAGAGTTACAATTCACAATTTCAAACCGCATTGAAATTAATCATAACGATTTTTGTCTTCGTCAAATCTACGTACATTACAAATATAGTACAAATCGTGTACCATGAGATAAATGCTCACGGGACACTTCTCAGACAAAAAAATAAGACATTCCTTCCAGATTAAGGAACGAAATTACTGGTCACTGTAAAGATTTAAAATAAGTTATTACTCACCTATATCTAACAGTATATTATTTTCATGAAGGAATTTATTAGAGATGTATATTATAAGAAGTATATTGTGGGACACGATGTGACTCAATAGCTTCATATCGCATGTGCTGAACTTCGGTATTATCATAAAGAGCGAATTAAAAAAAAAAAAAGAAGAAGTATACAAATTATTTGAAAATACACAAATATTTTAAATTGAATGTATGTATGTTTCAAACCTTTTCTCCAGAATGTAAGCGTAGTTACATTCAGTAATTAGTGAAAGTTATTATCTAAAATTATTTATATACTTCAAATTATGTATTGTGTTTTAAAACAAGTATTATCATTTGATTACTTTTATTAAATAGCATGTTTACCTGTTAACAATTAGATATTTTCATAAAATATTACTATCGTAATATATAAAATGGTAAATAATATACACATAAGTATTTTTTGACATTTTAATAAACCAATAAATATTATAATATAATAAACATGAATCAGACAGATGGTCTTACTATAAAACATCTTCATTATATGTGAATAGGCCCTCTTCAGAAGCCTCCACCAGTTGGATAGGTCATCTGAAGCAGCAGTTCAGTTCTA
>NW_027106043.1:16460-22761 GCF_000696795.3 Halyomorpha halys | reverse complement strand
TCACTCTCTGTCCATCTACCTTGTCTTCCCATTCCCTGTATAATGTGCCCTGTACTTTCTCTGACATATATCTTCAGAAAAACCGTGAATTATTTATTTCTGAGACATGACCTGCATACCGTTAGCTTTCAAAGACCATCCAGCCTTCCAATAATAATGTGACTACCTCACACAAGGGCTCATATATTTTTAATTCATTCTTCCGTACCTTGCAGTTCTATATTTTACAGGTCTAAAAATATCTTCTATTCTAATATCAGATGTTTTCCTTCGGCTGCTTTGGTGAGATGCATTGTATTAGCAATGAATTTTAGTTTTGTCCTTTGCTAAGCCTCGGTACCCCGAAGAAGCATTGACCTTTCTTCCAATATCTGGGCAAAAGTCATTCCCATAACTAAGTTATGAATCCATTTAAATGGCTGAAACTTACAAGTAAGGTTCCAATTTACTATTCCTAATCAATATTTGTTTATCCTATTAGTTATAGTTGCAGAATATCCTTACTATCAACACGTATAAATGTCTCCTGCATGGTGTAGATTTTTTTTTTTAGTCCCCCTTCCTCGCCATTTCTGGCATACGGGGTAGTAGTGGCGTTAGACTTACGCATGCCACTATCACCAATAATTATCTTTATTATTTATTGCAGCCTAGGTGACGCCTTTTAGATGGGCTACACCTTATCCACTGCATCCGTCCGGGTGCCTCCTCCACCACGCAGCTTGGTTCACCCCTTCTGGTCTTAATTCTGCCTCTGCGCCTTCACCTTCATCTTCTTGTCTTGGTGGCTCACCGATTCCGGGTGGTCGAGCCCTTTCTAACGTAAAGTGCGTCGGGCCGACCACCCGTAGATGAATTCTCTGAAGAAGGGATAATTCTCCTCCTCTATCACATGAGGGAAGTCCGACTCGGCGAGGGCAAATATTCCGCTTTTCCTTAACAACCTGGCACAGCGTCCTTCCATGGTGGTGCAATGCAACACTATATGCTCTGCAGTTTCAGGGACTACACACGTAGGGCACCGGGGGTCTATGTTCTTCCCAAAACTTTACGTCTTTCTCCGGAACCCACCATGTCCTATTAGGATCTGCGAGACCCAGTAATCTGGGAGCACCCACCTCGTCCTTAGTCTTGAGTGGACGGTAGGGTGAACTTCCTAAGAGTAGCGCCCTTCTGGCTCGCCTGCCACGTTCCATTCCAAAATGTAGATTCATCTGACCGTGAGACTAAAGATTGTCTTGATAATTTGTATCCCTGAATTTCTTGTAACATTTCCTTAGCTAGATTTAATAGAGAACAGGTGAGGGAATCATCTGTCTGATACCCTATATATTGTTCCTAAATTTCACCAGGGGTCTCTTGTGCATCCAGTGCTTTCTCAGATAAACTTCGGTTTATGAAACTAAAGATCTAAAATAACAGCCTTGAAATCTTTTATAAAGCCAACAAAAAATAATAAAAAGTGCTGATAAGGAATAATTGATTATAATTAATCTAAAAAAAAATCATTATTCTCTTTGCAATTGAGATATACTTAGCAGATATTAGATATCAGTAGGTTTGTTGTTATTTACGATAATATAACTTTTAGGAATAATTAATCCACTCTAAATAGATCGGCTGATCTAAGATGGTCTCTCATTAGTCCTCTTTAACTGGACCCAATATAGATACAATCCTCAGGTGATTGCGCTTGGCCATGGCTCGACAGAACAGGGAAATGTAGACACTGAATCCTAATCGAACGGATATAATCACTGATCATTGGAGTTTGATAAGCCATGCAATGTCAGACCTCTTGACGATAATGTTATTCGATTCTGATCGTACTCTGAATTTCGAGCTCTAATGAAAATGCATTAACTGGAATAAAATTAATTGGAAAAAAAAATGAAATCCAAAATTGAGGAATTTTCCATCAAAAGCCGATATATGTACTGTTAGACGATTATTATTAAAACATTAATAGTGTTGTGAACATTTAATGACAATATTGATTAGTGAAATCTATTTGCCAGGAAAAATATAAATTGAATAGGTTTACTTTGTAGAATTTTAATTTGCCCGAAAAAACTTTTACTTTTGAGAAAAGTGTAAATTAACTCCTTAATTCATCGAGAAACATAAAAGAATCGAAAATAAAAACATAATAGCTATGATAAAAAGTTCCTTCATATTTATTGATTTTGACAACGTTTTTGATGAACATTGTTACATTTTATGCTGATTTCTAATTTCGGAAAATAGTTTTAATAACAACAACTGCAAAATGTCGCTCAATATAAGTGAATTGTTCCAAATACTATTGTACCCATTATTTTTAAATGTTTTCAAATTAAGATAAGAATATCAACCATGGGATACTAGGGTGGGACCGGGTACCTGAGAAATGAATAATGGCTAGGAAGAAACTCATTAAAATGAAATTTGGGTTAATGAAATTGCTTTTTCTGCTGTTTTTTATAGGATATTTATTGAAAATTTGTTATTTATTTAGTCAAAACCATTTCCATCAGAATATTTCTCCAAACGAATAAGGTTTTATACCAGGAGGATACATTTTCGATTTAACCTAGTTTTGCAAAGTTTTTTTTTTGTAAGTTCCTCAGGAGGTTAGTAAATCAGCAACGAAGAGTTCAAGCGAATATGGTGGGTGTCACATTTAATTATTCCTTTCGTTAATTAGTTCGTGTCAATGTACTTAGCGCCGTTGTGCTATATAATCAATATGTAACGTTTATGATTATGATTAAGTTGAGAAATAAGACGTTTATGGACGTGAAACATAAGAAGTTTATATACCGCAGGAAGGTTAAAATTTATTTAAAATAAGTTAAGAGTTTTTAATTAATTTATTTTGTGTTGTACACTGCAAAAGTTTCGCTGACCTGGGGAGTTTACGTTAATGGTTAGAAATTAAACAATTTAGTATCGAGTGAGCGAGGGGTTTATGATTTGGAATAGGTTGTTACTCGCGTTGAGTAAATACAATTTGTTAGTGATAGAATTATGATAGACTTATTTTAATATTTTTAGGATTAAAATTGCTTTTGTAAACATAAATTATCTCAGTGGTACCCAAACATTTTTAGCTAAAATATTTCGCGGAACCCTTGATAAGATTAACATTTTGTGGTAACCTTTCGAGCTAACTAGAGAGAAATGCTTCATTTAGCCATGGGGGCCAAATACAATGGGTTGCTGTAACCCACAGTGCATCCATCAATTCATAATTGAACATATATACACCACAATATATTAATATTTTTTCATTTTTTAAACTATAATTATCAATAAACTAAATACAATACAATTCAAATACCTCCTTTTTTAAAAACATTTTTTCCTCTTTTCTTCTTTTCTTATATAAATATATGAAAACATATTCTCGCGAAAAATCAAATAATAATTTATCAATTCGTCCAATAAATTTCTCCCTTTTTTACTCATACATCTCGTCTCCTTCGCAAAAACTGTTCAATCAATTAAGAAAATTAAAAGAAATCATTAATAGATAGCAACGCACATGTCAAGTAGGAACAAAACCATTACAGCTGTAGAACAGTTTACTAAAATATAACTAATACATAAATTTATATAACATATAAATGAATAAATACGTTAGAACACTATAAAAATAAAAATGTTTAAAAAAATACAAACAAGCAAATGAACGTTATCAAAGTTAATTCACATGCAGATGATGATGTATCCCCAGGGAGTCAAAAATAATATTTTTCGCCAAGACCGCTATATCCCCAATGCTAACACCTAGGTCTTCCTTGTTCTATTTGATATTGTTCCGCGAGAGCCAAACAAGAGGTCTCTGACGATGAACGTCTTCTCTCCGAAGGTATCACGGAATTTCCTTTACGAAAAGGATGTATTTTCCATTAATTCCCTTCTTTTTCCTTTCCACTTAGCAATTCATATATAAACGACACACTATGTGTTGCCGCATTATCCTAGAGAGTTGTACAATAAGAAAAACTGTGCAAAGTAAATGTTGAAATGCACCTTTTATTTTCTATTTTAATTTTTTTCTTCTCCTTTTTGTTTGTGATATTTTGAGAAAGTAAAAGAAACTGCTATACAGTTTCAAATAAATGTTTGCAAAACTATTCATGCTTTCCCTGTTTCAAATAAGTTCCTAAGAAAATGCATAAGTTAAGGCAAGGATTTTTTGGCAATAAATGCGGATAGTTAATTTTGGACCTTAATTATTATTAGTATTAAAATTGAATATAAAAAATTTTTATTAAGAGTTTTTAACAAATTTTGTTCCTCATAAGTGTGTAATTAATTCACTGAGTTTGTCCATCAAAAGCTGATAATTCTATATCAGTTTGTTTTTACTTTAGTTCAACAAAGTTAAATATTCTTCCCTTGTTTGCGGAATCCATTGACGAACGTGCCTAACATAACCTCAATGCTATATTCCCGATTGGAGATGAAATTCTGTTACTAAGAGAGCGACAGGCAGCGACCACTTGTTGCTCCAACTGACTAACAGGTGGCAGTAGTAGTTCTTTATTGCTTTCAGCCGCCTTGGTCTGGCTCTTAAGGCGCGTCCTCACGATTCATGTTTAATTGAACCGTTATAGTTGATCACCAAAACTTTTATCAGTTTTGTATATCTCAACAGAAACTGGTCAAAAAGTATTTTTTAATATATTTATTTATTGAAATTTACAACTTTTTTTTTTATATTTAAAATTGTATGAAAAATACAACAAGCAAATTTGAAGTAAGATCATAATGATATGATACAGCTTGTAGAGAAACTACCTAGTAGAACTCAAAAACATAATATGCAAATATAAGGCCTCGTGGCAATATAAGGCCACGAGACCATCTTCTTTTCAGGCGCCTCGGATGATTGCCAGGAATGGAAGAGGAAGCAAGGTTAGAAACTAGTGGGTTTGGGTGGATAGGGAGTTTATAATGGAAGGAATGATATCGGGTTCGGGCAAGATCGGTTAAGAAACATTTAGGTCGTTATGGATAATTTTATTAGTAAAAAAATAAGGAGCATTGAGGATTTTACGAGGGATTTTGGATTGTAATGATTGGATACGAGAGGAATTCGAAGGTTTAGTGGAGCCCCAAAGCTCAACTCCGTGTGTCCAGATGGGCCTTATTATTGCCATGTAGATCATTCTTTTGTAATGAGTTGGAAGTTTAGACCTGTTTTCTAGTAAGTGTTGTAATAGTTGGAATCTGCGTGCAGTTTCCTGTCTTTTCAGTCTTGTGGGAGGATTCCAAGTTAGTCGTTTGTCAAGGTGTAGGTTAAGATAACGAAACTGTTCTACAGGAGTAAAAGCCACATTATTAAAGTATACTATACGACAGTCGGCAGGTTTATGACGAAGTTAATGTGATTTGATGGGATTTATTTTTATCCTCCGATTTAGACACCATTCTGCTAGGATTGTGATATGGGACTGGAGAGTTTGCGATGCATTAAAAGGGTTATTATTAACTATGAGCACACATGTGTCATCAGCATACGTGGTAAGGATAGTGTTAGGAGTTGTTGGAATGTCAGCTGTATGGACGGTGTAGAGGATGGCACCGATGATACTACCTTGAGGGACACCAGCGGATTGAAAATAGAGGGATGAATAAGAACTACGGCGGTTTACTTGAAATAATATATTAGTAAGAAAGGAACGAATGATGAAAAAATATGTAGGACGTAATAATTTACAGTTTGTAAAGCAGTCCCGTATGCCAGATTCGATGAAAAGCCTACTCTATATCGAAAATGACTCCCGTGCAGTACAAAACGCGCTCCAAAGAAGACGAGACTATGCCACCACACGATGACATTGCTGGATAGTGGAGTGGGTTGTTCGGAATCCAAACTGATGATCTGGGATTATATGATTGGAATCTAGGATAGGCATTTCCAAATAGGTTTTTCGAGGATTTTTCCCATGATCGGTAATAGAGAGATGGAACGGTAAGAGGATGGGTGTTCTGGTGGCCTTTGGAGTTTGGGGATCATTTTAATTATAGACAGTTTCCATGGTTCAGGAAAATATGTGGAACGGAGAACAGCGTTATATACATAGGTGAGGTTATACACATAGGTGATATCAATTTCGAAATTTTGTATTGCTGTGATATCGATATGGGATATAAGCAACAATATTCCAATATTACTTTATCGAAATATCGATATTTTGTTTAAAAAGACTTTGAAAATTGTATAGAATAATTAAAAATGAAGTATCGATATTTTATTTTGATAAATACATATTTATTACGATATTGTGTATTGCTGTGATATCGATAT
>NW_027106043.1:14832-15314 GCF_000696795.3 Halyomorpha halys | reverse complement strand
ATCGATATCGAATATAAACAACAATATTCCCATATTATTTTATCGAAATATTGGCATTTTGTTTAAAATAATTAACATATCATATGGAGATATTGAAATAGGAATATTGATATTTTATTTTAATATTACATATTTATTTACATATTTTACAATGTTTTAATATCGATATGGAATATAAGCAACAATATTCCAAAATTATTTTATACAAATATCGATATTTTGTTTTAAAAAAAAACTTTGAAAATTGTATAGAATAATTAAAAATGGAGTATCGATATTATATTTTGATAAATACATATTAGTTTCGAAATTTTGTATTGCTGTGATATCGATATGAAATATAAGCAACAATATTCCAATATTACTTTATCGAAATATCTATATTTGGTTTAAAAAATCTAGAAATAGGAATAAAAAGTGTAGAGAATAATTAAAATGGAATATCGATATTTTATTTTGATAAATACATATCGATATGGAAT
>NW_027106043.1:8997-14192 GCF_000696795.3 Halyomorpha halys | reverse complement strand
ATCGATATCGAATATAAACAACAATATTCCCATATTATTTTATCGAAATATTGGCATTTTGTTTAAAATAATTAACATATCATATGGAGATATTGTAATAGGAATATTGATATTTTATTTTAATATTACACATTTATTTCCATATTTTACAATGTTTTAATATCGATATGGAATATAAGCAACAATATTCCAAAATTATTTTATACAAATATCGATATTTTGTTTAAAAAAAAAACTTTGAAAATTGTATAGAATAATTAAAAATGGAGTGTCGATATTATATTTTGATAAATACATATTACTTTCGAAATTTTGTATTGCTGTGATATCGATATGAAATATAAGCAACAATATTCCAATATTACTTTATCGAAATATCTATATTTGGTTTAAAAAAACTAGAAATAGGAATAAAAAGTGTAGAGACTAATTAAAATGGAATATCGATATTTTATTTTGATAAATACATATCGATATGGAATATAAGCAACAATATTCCGATATTATTTTATCGAAATATCCATATTTTGTTTAAAAAATCTAGAAATAGGAATAAAAAGTGTAGAGAATAATTAAAATGGAATATCGATATTTTATTTTGATAAATACATATCGATATGGAATATAAGCAACAATATTCCGATATTATTTTATCGAAATATCCATATTTTGTTTAAAAAAAAAATTTGAAAATAGTATAGAAAATTTAAAAATAGAATATCGATATTTTATTTTGAAAAATACGTATTAATTTCGAAATTTTGTATTGCTGTGATATTGATATCGAATATAAGCAACAATATTCCAATATAATTTAATCGAAATATCGATATTTTGTTTAAAAAATCTAGAAAATTTTATATAATAATTGAAAATGGAATATAGATATTTTATTTTGATAAATATATATTTATTTCGATATTTTCTATTGTTGTAATATCAATATTGAATATAGGCAACAATATTATTTGCTTTTTCTTAGATATTAATGACAATGAAAAATATCGAAAGGAACATTAATTTATCAATTTAAAATATCGAAAAGGCTTTTTTAAGCTTTTTATAAACTTTTCTTAATCTTTTTTGACCAAATATCGATATTTCGATTGAAATAATATCGAAATAACTTTCCTCAACTTTGATATTGATATTATCAATAATTTATTAAATAAATCAAAAATTCTTGTCCATTTTTGTCCAAACACTTTTATTTTTCACCAGTTCAACGTTTCGACCATTCTATGATGGTCATTCCATAATGTCTAAACTTCCAATCCATTACAAAAGACTGACCTACATGACTATAATAAGGCCAACCTAAACATACAGAGTAGAGTAAACTTTCGATTTTTTTTCGTATCTAATCCTTCGTAAAATCCTATATGTGGCTTACTTTGTCACAAAAAATAATCATCCGTAAAGACCTTAGTGTTCCATAGGTAACCGATCTAGCCCGTATTAGATATCAATCCTTCCAGTATAAGCTCCTTGACCACCCAAACCTTACTAGTTTCTAACCTTACTTTCTCTTCTACTCCTGACAATCCTCTGAGGCACCTGAAAAGAAGATGTCCTTGAGAATGGCTAGAATGGCCAAAACGTTAGACTGGTGACAAATACAAGTGTTGAGATAAAAATGGATACGAATTTTTGATTTATTTAATAAATAATTAACTTGTCTCAAGAAATTGTAATCATATAATTAAATTATCAATAATGTTAAATATCGATATGAATGTAAAATCATAAAATTAAAATATCGAAATACTTTATTTTAGCTACCTCAATTTTAATAAAACGTTATAGTTTTCTTTCATAAAATATAGATATTTCTGTAAAATAAATTATCGAAATATCGTTTCTAATCTTCAATATCATAATTAATTACAATGTAAAATATCGAAAGGAAAATGAATTTATCAATTTAAAATATAGAAAAACTATTTTCAAGCTTTTTATAAAATTTTCTTGAGATTTTTAAACGAAATTACAATATTTCGATGAAAAAATATCGGAATAGTTTTTCTAAATATCGAAATTGTATTTAAAATATTGAAAAACTATTTTTAAACCTTTTATAAAATTTCCTTAATCTTTTTAAGCCAAATATCGATATTTCGATGAGAAAATATCGAAATATCATTTCTAATCTTCCTTATCGATATTAATAACAATGTCAAATATCTATATTTCCATAAACAAAATATTGATATATCGTTGCTAATCATCGATATAGATATCAACCAATGTAATATAGCGAAAGGAACATGAATTTATCTATTTAAAATATAAAAAAATAATTTTTAAGCTTTTCTTAAAATTTTCTTAACCTTTTTAAACAAAATATTGATATATCGTTGCTAATCATCGATATAGATATCAACCAATGTAATATAGCGAAAGGAACATGAATTTATCTATTTAAAATATAGAAAAACTATTTTTAAGCTTTTTATAACATTATCTCAATCTTTTTAAACCAAATATAGATATTTAGATGGAAATATATCGTAATATGGTTTCTAATCTAATATATCGATATTATCAACAATGTTAAATACCGAAATGAATATAAAATTTTCAAAATGAAATATCGAAATACCTTTTTTTAGCTTTTCATAAAATTTTCTTAATCTTAATTAACCAAATATCGATATTTCTATTAAAAAATATTGATATCGATATTTCTATTTTTAAATCTCTTTACAAGTGTCTAGCCTTTTTTAAACAAAATATCGATATTTCCATAAAATAATATTAGAATATTGTTGCTAATTATCGATATCGATATTATATTAATAGCATTATCGAAAATCGAATGGAAGGTTAAATTATTGAAATAATATATCGATCTTTTGATAATATAATATCGGAATATTGTTGCTAATGTTAGAAATCAATAATTATAAAAATGTCAAATATCGAAATGAATATGAAATTATCAATATTATATTTCGAAATACTATTATTAATATTTTCTTTAACAAATATTGATATTTGGATTAAATAATATCGGAACATCTTAGCCATATTATATTTTGCCACTAATATTTCCTCCTGAATATATGATCATAGTTATATTACAATATTTCTTTTATTTGCCTCCACTTTTAAGGTGCGCCTTTTTTTTTTTTAGAAACCAATATTCTGATATTATCGAATACTAATCGGTATTATTGGTTACTGGATGGATATCGATATCAAAATATGGGATATCGGAGACAAAATATCGATATTTCAATATTATCGATATCCCATCCTTACCCAGGAGCCGCTGGCTAAGAATTGAATACTGCCTGACCATTATAAGAAAGCTTCGTACACTTAACTATTGGTTAGAGTAAATTTTTAAACGTAAGTTTTCATGTGTCAATTTTAATTGAACGATTATGTTTATTAAAGTCTATTTTAATATTATCTAGTGTTACAATTTCCAATTTTATTTATCTTCCTTTTCATCTATTATCTTCCAAATTGAAATTGAGGTTCAACTTCTGTTCCTAAGTTTTTTTACCTATCAAAAGACACAATCAGTTATTTTCATTAAAATTAAATTGAAAACTTAATTGCTTTATTTCAATTTAGATACCTGTGTTTTATTTCAAAAATTTATTATAATACTTTTAAGACACTTCTATGCCATTTATCTGTGCAGTATGTTTGTTCATTTTTTTTTTAATTTGTTTATTGTATATACGAATACCGTTATAATAAATATAGACCAATTTTTTAGTACAAAAACGGGCCGTTCAAAATCACAATTACACATTAACGAGGTGGAAAATATTAAATAACTTTTTCCTAATCATCCCTTTATTCTCAGTCCGCTGGTGTTCCTCAAGGTAGTATCCTCGGTCCCATCCTCTACAGCTGTCATATATACAGCTGACATTCCAACCAATCCTAACATTTTCGTTACCACGTATGCCGATGACACACGTGTGCTCGGAGTTAATAATAACCCATTAATTGTATCCCGAACTTTACAATCCCACTATGCATTACGCCTTTTTCCGAACCTACACAAGCAGAACCCGTAGGAAATGGCATACAAAATAATTAGAATAGAAAAACTGAAGATAAGCTCAATAAATTCAAGTTTTGTTCTAGAAGCTCATCAATTCAATCGTCAACGGCTGTCAAGTCGTTCTGAATTAAATTTCAAAACAAAGACCGGAGGGATGTCATTGTTTTGAAATTACTTGGAACAGATTTAGAATAAAAATAAAAATAATAAAAAAAACAGCTTATACTATCACCCCAAAAATAAATACTTTACAAAAACAGGTATTTAAACTTATTTTTTACCATATAAATGATTTTTAAAATCTATATCATATTACAAGTGTGGACCACGCAACAATCAAGTATTAGGACTAGCGATAATTATTGGCTAGTTCAATTAATTGTTTTTTTTATTTTTATCACGGTTGTTTTTATATATTTTTGTTCTTTTTATTTTCTATTATGGTTTCATTTAATATGTAGATGTAAATTCATTAAATTATAAATTGTAATAAGATATTATTTACAGTTATTGTTTTTGTAATGAGTCAATGTACAGCTACGATGAACTAGTCTCATTGGGAGAAACAAAGTTATCTTAACATGTATGAGTTGTACAAGATTGTAAATTATTAACAAATAAATTCTATTCTATTTTAATACCGTTGTAATAAGGTTTCACAGTATGTATATTTCAGTGCTTGGAAATGCTAGATGCTCCTTTGAAATTCTGCGGTTATTAAACCTTGTTTCAAACCCTTTACTGGCTTTCATTAGCACTGAAACAGTTGAGAGAGAAGCTTCGGAGTTCTGTTTAGCCTTCCATAAATTTGAGGACGTAACCTTGGAGTATGCATTTAAAGTTGATTATTTTTGTTGGATTCATTTAAACTTTCAATTACATTTACTTTTCTGTTACTTTTTCATATTCATATGAATTATATAAAGAGGGGAAGTACTATATTCGAATCAAATTACAAATCATAACCGAGTTTTCAGGTGCACTGATTTCGGGTCCAAATAATCAATCGCAAAATATTCTCTGTGTTAATTTTTTTTTTTAATATTTATTTATTGCTATTTACAACTGTATATTATAATACATTTAGTAAATCTGATCTAAGTTAAATTGGAGTGTTACAGGCGTGTAGAGAAACTACCCATTGGTAGCACTCTAATGACATTTTACA
>NW_027106043.1:8224-8947 GCF_000696795.3 Halyomorpha halys | reverse complement strand
TACCTATTTAAAATATTGAAAAATTATTTTTTATCTTTTTATAAAATTTTGTTAACCTTTTTGAACAAGATATCGATATTACGAATATAAAATATATCTAAAGGAATATGAAATTATATAAATAAAATATCGAAATACCGTATTATAGCTTTTTATTAAACGTTATAGTTTTCTTTCAATTAATATCGATATTTCTATAAAATAAAATATCGAAATATCGTTTGTAATATTCGATATCAATATTAATAACAATTTAAAATATTGAAAGGAACATAAATTTATCTATTTAAAGTATAAAAAAATAATTTTTAAGCTTTTCTTAACCTTTTTAAACAATATATTGATATTTTTTAAAATTTTGTTAACCTTTTTAAAGAAGATATAGATATTAGGATTATAAAATATATCGAAAGGAGTTTGAAATTATCACAATAAAATATCGAAATACCTTATTATAGCTTTTTTTAAATGTTATAGTTTTCTTTTATAAAATATCGATATTTCTGTAAAATAAAATATCGAAATATCGTTTATAATCATGGATATCGATGTTAATAACAAAATGAAATATTGAATGGAACGTGAATTTATCTATTTAAAATATTAATAAATAATTTTTTTTCTTTTCTTAAAATTTTGTTAACCTTTTTAAAGAAATTATTGATATTTCGAAGATAAAATATATCGAAAGGAATATGAAATCAGCAAAATAAAATATCGAAA
>NW_027106043.1:1671-8174 GCF_000696795.3 Halyomorpha halys | reverse complement strand
CATAAAATATCGATATTTCTATAAAATAAAATATCAAAATATCGTTTATAATCTTCGATATCGATATTAATAACAATGTCAAATTTCGAATGAAACGTGAATTTATCTATTTAAAATATTGAAAAATTATTTTTTATCTTTTTTCAAAATTTTCTTAACCTTTTTAAACAAGATATCGATATTACGAATATAAAATATATCGAAAGGAATATGAAATTATCACAATAAAATATCGAAATACCTTATTATAGCTTTCTTTCATACAATATCGATACTTTCTATAAAATAAAATATTGAAATATCGTTTCTAACCTCCATCATGATATTAATAACAATGTCAAATTTCGTATGAAACGTGAATTTATCAATTTAAAATATTGAAAATTATTTTTTATCTTCTATTAAAATTTTGTTAACCTTTTTAAACAAGATATCGATATTATGAATATAAAATATTTCGAAAGGAATTTGAAATTATCAAAATAAAATATCGAAATACCTTATTATAGCTTTTTTTAAATGTTATAGTTTTATTTCATAAAATATCGATATTTCTATAAAATAAAATATCGAAATATCGTTTATAATCTTCGATATCGATATTAATAACAATTTAAAATATTGAAAGGAACATGAATTTATCTATTTAAAATATTGAAAAAATATTTTTTATCTTTTTTTAAAATTTTGTTATCCTTTTTAAAGAAGATATTGATATTTCGAAGATAAAATATATCGAAATGAATATGAAATTATCAAAATAAAATATCGAAATATCTTAGTTTAGCTTTTAATGAAAAGCTATGAGATCTTGAGTAATTTCCACAAAATCCCTCCTTTTTCCGTAGCTCTTTCGCTTATAAGCTATAGGCTATATATTGCGCTAGAAGCTGCTTCCAGCGAGTTATCCTGGCTGATGAGTCCTTAATTTTTCCCACCCACTGGAGTGCCTGTGGTCAGTATGTACCTCGAATCTCCTGCCGATCAGATAAGGTCTAAATTGATCGACGACCTACACTATTGTCAGGAGTTGTCGCTCCATTGCGGTGTATCTACTCTCCGTCTCCGTAAGGCGCCTGCTGGCGTACGCCACTTGGCGCTCTTCCCCATCATCCTCCTTAGACAACACCGCCCTAGCGCATTCTCACGCTCATCTGTGGTAGACGTGAATTGTCGATAAAAATCTGGAAAAGCTAGTACCGGCTCTCTGCAATCTCTCCATGCACCGTCTGATATTGTCCTCCATCATCGGGGTGACGATCATCTTCCTCCCTTTCTTGAGTAGATTGTTGAGTGGAACGAGATACCCCGCTATTTCCTGAACAAACCTCCTGTGATAATTTAGAATCCCCGACAACCTCCGAATTCCTTTTATGTCACAAGGTACCGCCTTTTTCTGAATTGCTGAAACTTTGTCTGTGTCTGGTTTAACTCCCTCCCTAGAAATCGTCTGACCCAAGAATTTAGTTTGTTCCTGCCCTAGCACCGACTTATTAATAAATTATTAATGAATGTGGCTGATTAATGACCAATGAATAAGCTATGACCTTTCTTATTTTTCTTTACTTATCTTTCACCTTTTTTAAATTTCACTTCTCACCAATATATGAAATATACAAGGGGCAATATTCCCACCATGAAAAATTTCGAATCAGAGTTTCAACGAAAATACACCTTTTAAGGTCACCAAGTTCAAATAACCAAGTCTCACAAAATAGGTCGTTTATGTTTCTCCGTGATTGAATATATAAGCACAGTAGACCTCAAAAACGAAAGGTTGTAAAAACTGAAATCGCGTTTTTAACGCAGGTATATTATTAGGATGTGACATGTTAAATGAATAATTTTTTATGAAACACACAAACAGAAATATATCTCTATTCGAACATTTATTGGTAGAAAATTCTGTCCTCAAATAATGGTACACATCGAATTAAAACTTTAAGAGAAGATGATAGCTATTCATCCGGCAACTATAACCTATGGACCAAAAACAAAACTAATTTCATTTCAAATTAATCGACCTAAAATCTAAAAAGTAACCACAATTGAAAATAATTTATCAAGGAATTTTTTTCTTTATGTCTACAATCACAAATATGATTTATGAACTTTTTTACTTAATTACTATTCTATCACTTGATTTTCTCCAAGTTTTTAAGTACAAGGTTTCATGCATTTAGGTTGTATTAATAGATATAAAGGAGACAAAAGAGTATATAGCTTTGTTGCTTACCTGCTTTGTAGTGTAAATTGCCAATATTCAAATATCAATACATATACTCAATATAGAACAAAGGATATAAGCAAAGTAAGTAGTTCGGGGGGGGGGGATAAAGAATAACTCATGCAACCTTACTTAGAAAGCCTACAGGCGCTAGCTTAGGATATAATATCAGTTTTTAACAAGGTTTAGAAAGGTTAAATAGTAGTAGACTAAGCTGGATTTAGCGCAATATCTCAATATAATAGAAATATTTGTAATAATATTGATTTATCCTAGTTTTGTGAAGAGATGTTTAAGAAGCGCTTGTGCGAAAATATCGATTTGGTAGCGTTGCGCTGAGGGGGAGCCACAGGAGAGAGGAGAGCGAGAGCGGCTCTGTACCATGTCATATTTCTCTCTTTATATACTCACTTTTTTGGCCACTTTTGTCCAGCCAAGTTTGCAGGACAATTTAACGCTATGTCACGAGAACCAGACGGTTGAAAAAACTCCTCTATTCCCTACAGATTTATTTAGTTTAGATCAGAGGAAAAATGGTGCCGTAGTACTGCATGTTATGGGAGTTGTTTATATGTTCGTCGCTCTGGCTATTGTCTGTGACGAATTTTTCGTGCCTAGCTTGGATGTTGTCATCGAAAAATTGGGTATTGCTGAAGATGTAGCTGGCGCAACTTTCATGGCTGCTGGAGGCTCTGCACCAGAACTCTTTACTAGTGTTATTGGAGTGTTTGTATCATTTGACGACGTTGGTATAGGCACTATTGTTGGTTCTGCCGTCTTCAACATATTGTTTGTTATTGGTATGTGTGCTTTATTCTCACGTACTGTACTCACACTCACTTGGTGGCCACTCTTCAGAGATTGCACCTTCTATTCTGCATCATTGATAATATTGATAATTTTCTTTAGAGACAATCGTATTTACTGGTACGAAGCTGCTGTACTCTTTAGTATATATTTAATGTATGTTTCATTTATGAAATGGAATCAGCAACTAGAGCGCTTTGTGAAAAAATACGTTTATAAAAACAAAGTTACCCGTGTTAGAAGTACTGATCACCTGATGCCTGTGGTAAGTAAAATTTTGTTTGTAGTTTGTCTAATAGCTCTACAATATATTTGAAGTGGCTTGTAATAGCTTTGCCTAACTAATGATATAGCGCTGAATTTCACTATATTCCACTGTTAAAATTGTTTACCGTAAAATCGAGGAGCTGCTATGTATAATAAAATTAATATTTTGTAATAATTGACAATGGATATTGGATTTCTTGCCTCTTCAAGTACATTTATAGTTTAGAAATTGATTAATAACACAATTTTTCTTTTATTATAGTGTATATAAGTATAATTTAACTCTATATTATTTTTTCAGTAGCAAATCCTACTCGCAATCATAAATTTATTTTTTCCAGAAACATAACATAAAGAATGAACACGAAGTAATATTTTTCAATTATTGTTAGCTATAACTGGGGTTTTGTTCAGACATCAATGATCATTTTTGAACCTTAACTTCAAAAGATAAACATAACGATAATTGCTACCAGTAAATGAATGAGAAATAAATAACAAATAGCATTTTACTGGAATAAACGGCAAATCATGCTCAATCTTTGCGCTGTTTCATTCTGTTTATTGTGTCATAAAACTAAGAGTTATCACTTGTTTACTGGAATGATATTTGATGAAGTTTGTCGATGAAAATTTATGAGAAATGCCTGCTGCAGTAGCAAATGGACGTTGCACGCACTATTATCTAATTAGCTGGCATTGTGTGCAGTAGTGGGTCCATCCTTCTCACGGTATTTGAGATAAATAATAATTGTTAATTCTGTATAAAATCCAAAAGTAGTTTTTATAGGACATAGCATTCAAAAATAATATTTCCAAATAATTGTAATGGTGAATAACTTGAAAATACTTATATTGTTAGTATGAGCGAATTGACAACAAGCGATTGAGAGATGAATTTGATTTTTTTAACAGGAAAATATATTAAAATGTCTCAATTTGAAAAGATCATGTTTTATTACAATTTTACATGTTATTATCTTATTAAAAACGTCGTCCATACCATCACAAAATGAAAACACTATCTTGATCTGCTTAGGCTTTCATTTAGTGAATTGTTCTAAATCTCGTTTTGACACTGTCTAAATTTATAATGTTGAAATATAAAACGCTATTTTAGGAAGAGCAATCTCAAGTCACTTAATATCAATTCAATAAATATCGTTTTCGGTTTGAGATGTATTCCAACTTCAAATGATTAAATAATACACTCGATTTTCAATTGGCTATATTGTAATAAGCTAATTGCTTCTTTGAGATGATAAATACAAAAATTAAAATCTAATAAAATATGGGTTTTTATTAAAATATACGTAGCTCCAAAGTTTTAAATTTTAAGTAAAAAGGTCAGACCTTTTCATTATTTCTACTTTATAATACAGCATTAAACTAATAAATTCCCACATTTGAAGAACTTATAGTTTAATTGCATTATGTCGTGAGAACTCCAATTTTAGAAGGGTGATGCCTAAATAAAAATGCTCCCCTAGCACAAAACGTGTAGCTACCCACCTTTTCGCAGTGCAGCTAAATTACAGGATTATCTATAAAACTGTATAAATGACTATTCTCAATAAATTAATATTATCGTTGTTAACTTTGGTTATTTAAACTTTTTTTTCATTGTGAAGTTTACACTTTTTTTTTTTTGCACAAAATTTAACCTTTAGAGTATTAAAGAGCAGTTCACTCAATGAATCCCCTGTGTCATCAAGATCTTTAAACGCTCATAATATTTTAGACAAGAAATTGTTCATATACTGCTTTTTAAAGGCGTTATGCCTCTTACTAGCTGACAGGGCCAAGGAAAAAAAAGCTACGAAATGAGGCCTGCGTCTTCTATCGAATTAATAACTAATAAATAAGTTTACATGTCATAATTAGACATTATTTCTGTGTACTTTGGTTTGATATTAAATCTTTACTGAGTAATAAAAGTTTTAGCAAAGGGGACTGCTACTAGGCATTTAGGTAAGTGGGGCTCCTAGGTAAATAATGAAATTTATTTTTTTCTAGAGCATCCCCTCCGCTTCATAAATTCATTCCCAATAAAACAGTAAGATATTCAATTCAGTTTAAACTAAAATTACTTTTTATCCAAGAAAGCTATTTTAGATTTTCAAGAATTGACATAACTATTATTCCAGTTAAAATATGAAATTGAAATAAGCATTTGAAATGTTATATATTAGAAATCAATAATTAATTAATAATACAAGCTTGCAAAACAGCGTAACTATTTAACTTCCGACACTGAAAAGAGTTTAGACGTTATTAGACTGTTGTATGGCTTTTCATTAGATCTATCCCTGTGACAAAATATCAATGAACTTTAAAAAGTCAATGTGTCAATATATGATATTTAACTGGTTAATTTTTGATTGAAAACTGTACCAAACATGCTAGCATTGTTGCGTAAAAAGTAATTTCAATAGCATTTGACTGTAATTGTAATTATTTTTTGCTTCATCGAAATTATCAGTAACTGTCATTTCGGATCTTTATTACAATTTCAGTGGTTCATTAAGAAATTAAAATTACTGATCAACATTTCAATTTCATTTCCGCAGATTTAAAAAATATTTCATTTCCACAGTGATTGAAAAATAATTGTGATTGAAATTACATATGGTCCAACACTGCCTGCTACTAGCAGGTTCATTTATGACCTCATAAAACTTCCAACTATTTATTTAAACATTAGAGTATTTGATACATTAACTGGAACATTCAGATACATTAAATCAACTTAAGGGGAAGTAAAAATTGATGAATTCTGTTTTCAAACATAAATTCTGCTAAAACATTTACATAGGTCATCTTGATTATTTGATTATGAACGATTATCCTTTGTACTATGTATCTACAACTCCTTATATGTGCCTCAGCCTTAATTATAATTTCAAACATAATTATACTTTTTGACAAATGTGAATTGATGTTAAGGTCACTCTGTTAAATATTTTATAAAACATGATAACCATATTATAAGTATATATACATACAATACAAGTTGAAACACAGCCTTCAATTCTATAATATAGGTTAGAGTACTAAACTTCTAAAGCTTAAGAACATTAAAAGGACAAATAAGAGCCTGAGGAGCGTTTTTCATGGTTCATTATTTCTTTAAATTCTATAGTTTAACAGCATCTATATTATTTCTTTAAATTCTATAGTTTAACAGCATCTATATTATTTC
>NW_027106043.1:0-1621 GCF_000696795.3 Halyomorpha halys | reverse complement strand
ATTATTTCTTTAAATTCTATAGTTTAACAGCATCTATATTATTTCTTTAAATTCTATAGTTTAACAGCATCTATATTATTTCCGTTTAAGTTATATTTAAAATAATTATATTAACTAAACTTGAGGACTAAAATTGATAAAATCGACATCGATGGGCATAAAAACAGAAATTACGTATCCTTATAATATTAAATATACGGATCTGTTAGATTAATTCCTTACGATTAGCAATGAAAATCTCACCTATTTTTTAACATACATATTTTACTTCGAAAACTAATTATTAAAATTGTTTTTATTCCAAAACTATGGTTTTATAGTAGGTAATATGCAGTTTATTTTATATTTTTACAAAATGTATTAAATTATATAGTTATGAATAAATAAAATATCACAGAAAAGAAATAAAGAAAAAAATTGATTTGATCTCCGAGAGTAATTATCAAAATTGCTTAATTTGCCAATATTAACAATTAAATATTAACTTTCGATTTGTAAGACTTGAATCTCTACAGAATCAGCTTAATCGGACCCTCGAATTAACCGGTGGTCAAAAGAAAATAAAGTGTTGGAAAATTACTGACTCCGTAAAAAAAGAAAAAAAAAAGTCTTTGTGATTACTATTAGAAACAGTACAGACAGTCAATATAAATCATGTGCTAAAACTAATCTTACGTTGGAATTATATTGAATCCGTTTAAATGTGTATTCTTTCTTTCTTGAAATTTACACCAATAAGCTGAAAACACAACAATTAATTAAATGTGATAGGACATAATCAAATAAATGATTAGCGAGGAAACTACCTGTCAGTAGCGCTTAAATCACATTACTACATTTAGTTCCGAGGCCATCAACTTTTCAGATGCATAACAGAATTATCAGGAAATTAAGACAATGCATAGATAGGTTTGATAGAAACTAGTGAGTTTGGGTGGTATGCAAGTATCTAAGTTGGGGCTAATAATTCAACCATATATAGAACCTAAATATTAAGCTTTGGACTGCATTTGATTTTTTACCTAGTGTATGAGTTAGATTAATATGGATGTTTTCTCTATGTACACTCCGGATTAACCGGCTCTTCCACTTACTTGCCCATGTCTCAGATGGATAAGCGGGATTTTACTCTACTTGGAATCACTACTACTGTATATATTGGAATATATGTTTGCATAAAACGTACAGAAATGTTTATTATAGATAGCACTGTTTGTTGATAGATACTTTTACATGTCATCATTAATCAATTTCGCGAAATAAATTATGGAGCCTAATCATACAATATCCAAGTGACCGAAGCGCTCCAACGCTACATTAATAAAACACAACAATTGATTACAAATTGGAAAACTTGTCATCCCATAGTAATTAATTTATTGATCACAACTCATTATGTCTGAATAAAATATATGATGAGATATTACGAAAAATACAGTTATTAAAAAAAAGTTACTTCAGAAATGGTTCAGTTTATAGAATGTTTTAATAAATATAATGAGATGTAGATAGTTGACCGTAGATTAATGCTTGAAGAAGTTTATCGGGGGGTGCGGTCAGCAAAGAACAACATAAATAAACAAAACAATATTTATTTATTTTATGCCGACGTTTCGACCTG
>NW_027106042.1:9659-9966 GCF_000696795.3 Halyomorpha halys | reverse complement strand
TGCCTCCTAAATTGGGTACCTCCTTGCACAACCGTTGATTTTGTAACAGTACTACTTTACAAAGTACTGAACCCCTGACCCTTCATGGGTTGTAGAGGTACAGATTTTAGTTTTTCTATTTCTACTAGTAACTTTACGTCATGTTATTGACAATGTTGACTTTTTTTTTCCTATTTCCAGAAAAAGTTTGAAACGACATAAATGGCAAATACAAACTTTTCAAAGAAAAACCAAAGACGTTTAAAAAAATTAATCTTTTATTATATTGAGGTATTTAATTATTTTTTTAATGGAGTGTACTAGCAAG
>NW_027106042.1:5730-6194 GCF_000696795.3 Halyomorpha halys | reverse complement strand
AATCTTAGGAAGGAACCACCTAATGGTGGTATTTCAAACATTAATTTAATTTGGCCATCTTCTTTTTAGCCGCCTCAGAGGATTATCGGGGATTGTTAAAGATGAGAGATTAATGGATTAGGATGGGTAAGGAGTTTGGAATGAAACGACGCATATCTGTCTCGGGCCAAATCTGCAACGAAAGGGATGTTAAGGTTTTTGTGGGTTGACAAAAAAACATGAGTTTATTTGTGATGTAGTAAGGAGCATCAAGGATTTTACGGAGGATTTTGTATTGTAAGGATTGCATAAGGGAGGAATTTGAATGTTTGGTACCCCAGAGCTCAATTCCGTATGTCCATATTGGTCTGATTGTCATATTATATAATATTTTTTTGTAGTGAATGGGAAACGTTGAGGGTTTGTCAAATAGGTGTTGTAGTAATCGAAATGTAAGATCATTTTCTTGTCTTTTTATTCTTATA
>NW_027106042.1:2323-3480 GCF_000696795.3 Halyomorpha halys | reverse complement strand
AGCAATACAAAGAAACCGTTGTTAGTATTGTTTGGAATAGCCTTTGTCTTAACTTCGTTGCAAGCTTGGAGGAAGTGTCTTTTGTACACTTTCGTTGACAACTTAACGTTGTGGTTCCCAACCTGCTTTCGCCGTGGCACCTAAGTTAGGTTAAAAAAAAAAAAATAGGAGCACCTTTGATTGGCTAAAAAAAAATTTAAAAAAAATCGGTATGATTTTTCTTAAAGTAGTTGAATACGCTGGATTAGAAGGAAAAGTAGTGCCAAATAAATCCTATAATGCACTTATGTTAGTCATTTTATTTTTTTTGTAATATTTTGAGAAAGTGGAGCATTCACTTGCAGCATCCCTGTCATACGCTTGGGACAACCCTTGGTGCCAGGCACCCACTTTGGGAACCACTACCTATACGGAATTCACTTGATTATATTTTTTAAAATATAAACTTTTGAACATTACATTTGAACGTTCCTTTCTATTCGAACGTCTAGAGTAAAACTATTTTTCATCAGACAACCCTAATTATCCTCGGAATCTTTTGAGAAAAAAAAATCGATGTTATATTTTTCAGAAGATACCAAGATTTTTTGTTTACTAGGTTATGGACTTCATCATAAAAAACTAAGTCTCTATTTTGAGCATTTTCAATGGGGGCTTATGACATTTTTAAATATTTTTATTTATATTGTAATTATAATCAATAAGAAAATTCAATTTCATTAAGAATTGTAGATTTCAATTGATTAAGAATCTTTATCTATATACTGCTATGTATCGAGGCATTAGCCATTATTACAACAATATGTCGTTTATTAAGGTTTTTTGCCATCTGTCCCCGATACCTGGTTAGGGTAGGAGCCTTTCAACGAACCTCTTACTGCGTCCCCGGATATGAAAACATCTTGTTAAGTTTGCCACATTACCCCTGAGAAAATTAGATTTGCTAACCTTTAAGTATGCTAACAAAAATGACAGGTTTGACGAGGGACCGGAATCATATTAAGCAGGTGCAGGCCCTTCCTGGACATGTCAAACTTTTTCATCCACTCTAGGGCCTGAGGAGGGGACGCCTACCTCGGGAGCGTTCGGTCACCGATGGCCAATGAGAAAGGAGATTCAAAAATAAGGTAACGCCCTAAAAGGGAAGTGGGAGAAAA
>NW_027106042.1:0-381 GCF_000696795.3 Halyomorpha halys | reverse complement strand
ATAATAATGGCGTAGCGAACCCGAAGGTTCGATGCCGACACCACCAATCGTTCTCTACCAGATACAAACCTAATCAGTCTCAACAACAACAAAAAATCCTCCCATGTAAGTTTTGGTCTACCACTCGGACGTTTACCCGTCGGTTTAGTATTTATTAACATTTTAGGAATCCTTTCGTTACTGAGTCCCAAAACCTTATAACGTGAATTATATTTACAAGGTTCATTTTCCTCAATTCCGCTTTGTGTAGCCGTCTCAACTCTCCCAGTAATTCATTCTTTTTCGGTCCGAATATTTTAGGTAGTAGTTTATTTTAAAAAACCTGAAGGTGATTTCATTTGTGTAAGATGCCACGTTTCGCATCTATAATCTCATATACGT
>NW_027106041.1:2159-3308 GCF_000696795.3 Halyomorpha halys | reverse complement strand
TTCGATTTAACACGAGTTTTTCCATTTAACACGCTTTAACATAGATCATGAATACCCCTAATATATGGTGGTCTTATTATGAAAAAATCGCGCGTTTCTTGACGTGGTTTTTTCGTAGAGTGGTTTCGTGACTCCCACGCCTATAACATTATTCAATCACAGGAACCACATAAGTCAATAAAAATAAAATTTAAGTATCACAATGATTCTTGTTTTCACTGATCAACATCTGAGTCTGTTACAATTTATATTAAATCAGTAGTGTCAGATTGCTTTGAACCATTTTTGTCATAAACAGTTTTTTGTTGTTTCCTGAAAATTTGGTCTTTATGACTTGGACTTCTTTTGTCCATTCAACAATTCAACAGTGAATTAAGTATTTTTTAATCAATCTATCTACTTGTAATCAATTTAAAATCAGAGAAAATGTTGACTTTGTCTGACCCAAATACTTCGATGGACTAGAAATAAAGGAAATGCGAGAACTCTTCTATAAAAAATAACAATAGAAATTAATTTTCCAACCACCGCGCGAATTCCAACTGTCTCTTTATTTATTGCAATAGCCGGCATGAATAAATTAAATTTACAAGGTTATATGTGTCGATTTTCGATTAGACCTTAAAACACCACCGCACCAGTGATCACAGAGCCAGGGGGAGAAAGAATAAATTTAAATTGAAACTGTAAATAGTTATTAGTAAAAATTGATGACTCTGTCAATCCTAGTTGGGAGGGTGAATAAAAAATGGCGGCAGTTTATAAAGGTTACAAAAAAATAATTTTTCATTTAGAGCTCAATATCATTAAAACTACCTACAACACAAAAAAAACTAAATATAATATCATTTAAAGTAAAGTAAATTTGATAAAATATAAGTCTTAACAAATCTGTTTTAGTTCAATAGTTTCCAAGATACAGTTCTTCTAAAAGATTTTTTTTTTCTAATAATTTATTTATTGTTATTTAAACTGTATGCATATATAAACATCAAGTAAATTTGCTGTATGTGATATTATGACATGATATAAACATGTGGAGAATCTACCCATTAATAGAACTCCAAAAACATTTCTAAAGGAGAAGATTATCATTAAAACTATAAAGAGGCCATCTTCTTTTTAGACGCCTAGGAGGATTATTAGGTA
>NW_027106041.1:0-301 GCF_000696795.3 Halyomorpha halys | reverse complement strand
CCTTTAAGCAACAATCAACAATAACAACAACAACAACAACTTTTGTATAAAACATCGAAAGAGGAGGTAACATATTTTTAGTTCTCGGCTTCATAATATATTAAAAGTACTTTTATATGTACACAACAAATCATTAAACAACTCGATAGCTAAGTTGTTAAAGCTCGTAAACTTAAGAAGCACTAAAATAATTATTCTGAGAAATCATAAATAAATTATTTATTATAGTATAATATTACTGAAGTATATTAGTATGTAATGAAAGATCTACCTCATTAAAAATACAATAAACGTTAAATTT
>NW_027106040.1:11268-13860 GCF_000696795.3 Halyomorpha halys | reverse complement strand
TTACTTATACATATATAGAATATACAGCAAAAGAAAGTATTACGATCTTGAAAAATGTTTGCCAATTTTGAGAGAAATACACGTTTTGAGATCTCCTGATTCCAAATAAACAAGTCTTGTAAGAAGGTCTACGACGTAAAAACAAAACGTTTCTTACCTTGAAATTTTAAATAATTTACATTATGATATTTTTACGTATGAAAATTTTAGGATTAAAGGGTCTAAAAAACAATAATAAACAGTAAAAAGTTAGTTTAGGCTGTTCATTCGATAGGGAATTTGAATGTGTAAAAGATGGAAAAATTAAATGCTTTATGTAGAGCTAAAAATAATTTTTAAAAATAATTATTGAAAACTGTAATGGCTGAGTATCATTTAATCGGTACATAAATGACAAAATACTTGAGCGATGAATTGATTCAGAGTGTGTTTAGGACTACAGGTGAACTCTTTAATTAAAAGTTGTAAGCCTGTATTGAAGGATATAATAGATCCATATCTTATCTAATAGTAATTGTAAGTTGTCTAATACTAAGGAGAATGAAAACATGTTTCATTAGTTTTCGTTTTAAACTCATCATGGAAGAAAAATTTGTTAGAGAAAAAAATGTGATCGAAATATTAAATTGTAAATGTTGGAACAAACCACCTTTTTCTATCATGGGTACTTAAAGGCCTTTTATTGAAATGATCATTTTGTTGAAACCCCTTTTATTATATTCCATAAGATAGGATTCCATAATTACAGTTATATCAGTTTGTTTGTAATCGTAAGGACTCTGTTTAAACAAATTAACGAATAGCTGTATTCATTAACCTTCATTTTATTAAAGAATAACTTTCATTAAACTCTAATAGAGGGCACTGGAAACTGAAATCAAACTTACTAACGACTTTATCAGGTTGTATATTTCTTTGTTTGATCATGGCGATAGAATAGAATGTTGCAAAAATATAACACTGCATAACACAATAAGTACATAATTGTGTTTTGTTGTGTTATAAATAAAACAAACTGTTATAGGGTCAAGTCGTCCATAATTCCCTTAACCTATTTGATTCAATAAATGTAAAAATAATTTTGAACAATATATTACCAAGAATCTTTGACATTATTTCCAGTCGGACAACTTTTAAAAATATTCATTACTACATATATAAATTTATCTAAAACATAATTAATCAAAACAGAACAGTTCAATGTAAGTTTTTCTCATTGATAAACAAAAATAAAGAACTAAAGATTAAAATTATGGGTATCGACAAAAAAAAAATAAATAATTGGCTTAATATCTTAATTTTTAGGGTAAAAAGCACTTATTTTGCTGAAAAATTTCTACTTTGTGGCAGACTTTCTCTCTTAACTTTTATCTTTATTTTATTAGTATGAAGAGAATAAACGAATAGCAATCACTACAGGATTGGAAAGGGTTTGAAGCCAATTAGGCCCAATTATTGTACGGAAAAAATTTCTTACTCTGAATACTAGGAAACTAAGTTCATGTGGTCAAGAATTTTACTCGTAATAACATTTCATAGAGAAAGCAAATCATGAAATGAATTTCTACAGGTATTTTCCATTTGTTTTTAACATTGGCACTAGAATTAACAATATTAGAACAAAGTAACTACTTGACGGTAGTGAACACAGCAGTAACTACGCAATAATTCCTTCAGACAATATAAAAAATATTCAGAGTAATTAAAATAAATTGCTGGCGACATTTTTAAAATGTCATTTACAGGAAACTACATCCTGAATAAGCTGAATAAATAAATAAATACAAAAAGATTGCATACCCCAACACAATTGCATATCTAAAAAAGCTAAATGCATAGAAATTCTTAAGTTAATATATATATGTGAGTGTGTGTTTCTATTCTAAGAATTAAATTTTGTTCTATACATAGATTGATAACCAAAACCTTCATTAGTTGGGCATCACAAAAATGCTTCCAATTTTTTAAATTCCAAACTTTGGTTGTTACAAGGTGGAAAAAAAAACTTCTGTATGGTAATCATTCCACTAGCCAGCAATCAGATAATACAAAATTATGATAAATTGGATAAAAAATTTTTTTTCAAAAGTCAGATTTAAAATTTCTTTTCTTGATTAAAATAAATTTATCAAAATTCAGAATAAAAATAAAATCGGACCGTTTGTAGCTCAGATGGTTAGGCGCTGGACTATCAGTTTGAGATCTGCGGGCGACGCCTTTTGGAATCCGGCCTGGGTGGGGTGTTGACTTTTTCATTAAGTGGCGGTCCCACAAAATGAAAAACTGAATGAAATGGCGGGCCCCCATCACGGGTAGAATAGGTTGGTCACTGTATATAACTAGGCAAATATCACTTTACTGTGGATTGCCTCATATTAATTTTAAAATAACACACTGACTCATCTGAAACCCGCTTTCTCTTCTTTGAGCCAAGGAAGAAACTTAAAAGATAGGAGTTACCCCTTAATTGTACCTATAATCGAAATGCATATGAATATTTAGAGAAAAGTGTAATGTTTAGTAGTTCTTTAATTACACAGACACAAATTTTGTTAATATTTATAGTATGATTAATAAAAACCTTCATTAGTT
>NW_027106040.1:2558-3308 GCF_000696795.3 Halyomorpha halys | reverse complement strand
TTTAGAGAAAAGTGTAATGTTTAGTAGTTCTTTAATTACACAGACACAAATTTTGTTAATATTTATAGTATGATTAATAAAAACCTTCATTAGTTGGGCATCACAAAAATGCTTCCAATTTTTTAAAGTCCAAACTTTGGTTGTTACAAGGTGGAAAAAAAAACTTCTGTATGGTAATCATTCCACTAGCCAGCAATCAGATAATACAAAATTATGATAAATTGGATAAAAAAATTTTTTTCAAAAGTCAGATTTAAAATTTCTTTTCTTGATTAAAATAAATTTATCAAAATTCAGAATAAAAATAAAATCGGACCGTTTGTAGCTCAGATGGTTAGGCGCTGGACTATCAGTTTGAGATCTGCGGGCGACGCCTTTTGGAATCCGGCCTGGGTGGGGTGTTGACTTTTTCATTAAGTGGCGGTCCCACAAAATGAAAAACTGAATGAAATGGCGGGCCCCCATCACGGGTAGAATAGGTTGGTCACTGTATATAACTAGGCAAATATCACTTTACTGTGGATTGCCTCATATTAATTTTAAAATAACACACTGACTCATCTGAAACCCGCTTTCTCTTCTTTGAGCCAAGGAAGAAACTTAAAAGATAGGAGTTACCCCTTAATTGTACCTATAATCGAAATGCATATGAATATTTAGAGAAAAGTGTAATGTTTAGTAGTTCTTTAATTACACAGACACAAATTTTGTTAATATTTATAGTATGATTAATAAAAACCTTCATTAGTT
>NW_027106040.1:0-1630 GCF_000696795.3 Halyomorpha halys | reverse complement strand
TCATAATTATGCACTTAGAACGTATATATATTTTTGCGATATTTCAAAAAATTAAATAACCACTTTTACTTCTTTAAGAAAATTAAATTATTAAAGGTCCGAAAGCTCATTTTAATTTTTGCTTTCGAGTGTTGGTACAATGAAGAGGAAGCTCCTATCTTTGACTCAGAGAAGAGGAAAGTAGGTTTCAGCTGAATTAGTGTAATTTCTGAATTCTCATAAATTTATTTTAATACAGAAAAGATAGCTGAAAAACCTACTTTGTTCAGATTTAACTTAATTTTTAATTTTACAAGATCTAATAACTAAACTTAATTTTGTAGCGTAGTGCTGCCATTTATTGCTGCAGACTCCTCAATCGGTATCTGGTGGAATAATTACCATACTTATGATTTAAGGTTCTTTTTTTTCCACCTTTACAAGTTTCCACAAACTTTACGACCTATTAACGTAATAGGTGACGATGATCGCCGTAATCCGTGGATCAGTAACAGTCGTCAGTCACAGGCGAAGGTTAGTAGGACCGGTATCTGACTCACTTGGAGAACAGCATTCCTCCGCCATACTCAGGGACTATAGGCCGTTCCAGATATATAGTAGGCATATTTATGTAATCATATATAATTAAAGCCGATTAGAAACTATAGGGTGGATTAGTCACAAATATTTATCTACGGTGAGGACTCTGGGCCTTTTAAACCGGAAATACTCAGGGTAACAAAATAGGATCCTTACTTACCGAGAGTATCAGTTCAAATAGCATAATAATTAAAGATATATTTATTTTTTTAATATCGCTGGTAGGTAGGTGAGACACATAAGGTGCGGAGAAAAAAATACACAAAAATAAATTAGTTTCAAGATTGTTCTCAAAGCCAAAAATTAATTAAAGTATTTTGTATAGCGAACTAAATGTCCTTAATATATGGCTTTTGAGCATCAACACACCGCTGTCAGCGTTTTTCCAAGTGTTCTTCGACTCCGTAAAACTCTTTGCACGAATGGCTTCAAGGGACCATGTCGAATCTGCCTAGATCGCATCGAATCGCTTCCCATTCAGGTAGACACGATAAAATATATGTTCATATGAAAAATAAAATGTTGATAATGAATAATTGAAAGTATTATAAAGTCATAACTTATATTGTTTTGCGACAAATGAAACATTGTTTCCTTGATAAAACATAATCTACCGCCCTCTCCTCTCCCCCCTCCAATATTATTAATAAGAGCTGAAAAAAAATCTAGATGGACGAAAGTAACTTAAAAATTAGAAATTCCGAGATATACGATATTATCATTATAAAGGAAGAAAAACAAATTATGGAACAACTATGTCTCAGGAATTACTTGACATACAGTTCCTTAAATCCATCACAAAGCAGTTTATAATTAATAATCCTCACATAAATCTTATGTCAACTGTAATATTCGTACTGAAATTCACTCCAATATTTTTCTAGTATCATCTTTTATTTATTTTTTTTTATACAATTAGTGCCATTTTTTTTATTTATTATTTGTTCTTAGATTTAGTTTAAAATTTTTCAAATTGAAGTTTTTTTTTTTTTATGAAAACGGATCCTAGTGACAGTTAAGTTGTTTTATTGGCATAAATATAAATTTAATA
>NW_027106039.1:0-1045 GCF_000696795.3 Halyomorpha halys | reverse complement strand
GGAGATTTGTGACCAAGTAATATCTTTTCAAACTTAATTCTTTGGCATACCTATAAAAGATATTTTAAAATTTAAAACACAAACCTGTCAATATTGCTCTAGGATGAATAATTGTTCCTCCACAACTGTATACAATGTTTTCCTCCTTGACGAGATAAAATCCAGCATGCCATGGGTATTCGTTCAAGTGAACCTTTGTGCCATTTGCAATCAAAGGTTTAATATTGTATACTTTGTTCCTGAATCCGCAATCTAAGATATAATGAACAAATAGATTAAATAAAAAAATTACTTTAGGTATATTAAGTTACTCAGTTAAATTTTATTGCCTAATGCTTTAAGGTATGAGAATTAATTGAAATAAAAAATTAAATCTTTTCAATTTCAACCTCCTAATTAATTGTAAACAGAATGGAAGAGTAAGTATAAGATTAAAAGCACTGCGGTAACTAACAACTAAGACTGAGGCTGATAACCAGGCCGATGCTGCAACTCAAAATGTAGTCTACTTACAAAATATCTCAAAATCACTATGTCAAGTGTTTCATCTTAAAAAGTAAGTTGCTCAACCTTTAGTTCTGGGACAGTTTTCATAAAATGGTAGGCACCAGTGAACAAGGTTAAAAGAAAAATTGTCCTTTTGTTCATGAGTCCATGTTTTTTCCCATTGAATACTTCTAAGTAGTACTGTTAACGCAATGTGCAATAATTAATTTAAATTGTAATTGTAAACATTTTATAATCAGTCGTAGTGTTTAATTTCGTTACGTTTATTTTATTTATATTATTTTCACTAGAATTCACTAATTTGGAAAGATGTTTTATATTTGTGTTATCATTAAGTGTAAAAGAAACGTGGTTAAGGGTAGTTAAACTGTTGCTAAGGTGTTACCTAGCAACTGGTCGACCATCTTCATTTTTAAATGAGTTGGTACTAATTAGTGGCCATTACAGTTTCTAACCAGCCCTGTCTGTGATCAGTTGGTATTATTTTTGGACATTTTGAGTATTTTAGTCAACATTACTGTCCGAAACCAGGCCTTTT
>NW_027106038.1:0-4815 GCF_000696795.3 Halyomorpha halys | reverse complement strand
ATTATATATATAGTGGGTCCTGGGGCATATTGTAACTCCCGCCTTCAGCGGACCCATCCCAACCCCTTATCCCTTATAATGCTATATGGCAAAGAAAGGGCACCAGTTACATTTAGAAATACTTAGGTATATATTGATATTGTAATTTATAATAAAGGTAAGAAAAAAAAATTAAAAATAAAAATTAGATTTTAAGTTAATACCAACACTTTTCTTTTAGTAAATAGGAAAACTTTAGTTTAACCCTCATTTGGTTATATTTTCCGTCAATTAAAATGATTGAAGCATTCTTCTATTACAATGGTACTGTGATTGGCTATGCTATCTAATCTAGAGTGCTGTACCGGTTTGTTTTTACTTTTGTAATACTATCAAAAGTTATAATGAAAAGAAGTTGATCTAAAACTTGTTTCTCAGGAATCAATTCTAGTTTATTTTTATTTTCTAATAGGAATTTAGGTCACTTACCGAGAGATAAAACATTCATTTCTGTTGTTGAATTGAATACTTATTAAATGGATAAAATTAATTTTGGAAATTTCGCATTTATAAGCTTAAGAAGACCCTCGTGCCATCAAAAGCTTTATACACATCGATTAGGGTCATGCATGCTTATTAAGATCAAAATTGTGGGAAATAACACCTGTTGCTCTTGCAAAAGTATTATTGAGTGATGCAACCTGAAGCCGTCTTCGTAGTCGATTGGAAACTTTAAATATTACTGAATGCAGAGGAATTGTAAAATTTGTTATATATTGCAAATCGTTTTATACTCCAACATACTGTTTCGAAAAATTATAAATCATACGAATGATGATTTTATTCTAACGTTTTCTTTATTGCTGTAATGAAATTCAGTAAGTGGTTATTGCGAGAGTCTGCATGTTATGATATAATAATCTCGTAGTTATTAACTAGAAAGGATAGAATTGCCAATGGACTGTAATATAGAAGATTCACCTATAATAACTAGTATAAACTTCTCACATTATTTATTGTGCAAATGACATAACATCCTATGACATGGCATGTTACATGTTTTTTTCATAGTTACTTTTATCGAGAAACATTTAGAAATACTCTAATTTTTTTTAGCCCTTTTTCATATAATGAAAAATGGTGTTTGACAAACATACAAATCTTTGAAGTACCATAAGATAGGAAAATATCGACTGTTTTTAATAAATTACATAACGAATTTCGTCTTAAGTGATTTTCACTTTTTTAAGTTTACTTGTTCATATCCTTACTACTCATTAATATTTAAAAAAAAAAAACTCTTTTAGTCTGATATATTAAAATAAGTCAAATTGTGTTGCCGAATACTTTACGGAAGAAATATTTTGATTATGAGTAATATTCATATCATTATGTAAAAAAAAAAAAAAAATCTGAAAATCAGAAGTAAGTATTCAAACGAAAAAAAAAAAAAAAAACAACAGAACGCCATAAGCACTTCGAGAAAGCGGTTCGGGAAAATATCTGGAGAAATTTAAATAAAAAAATACCCTGCAAAAATCACATTGCATATTAATATCTACAAGGCCATTGTTAGACTGTGGGAATATTTCATCCTGCGGAAGTCGAAAAAGAGAATGGCCGAGACGCGGCTTCCAGTTCCGCCAAGTCGGCTGCCTCAAAGGCAATCCATAAGGCATTGGAAAGGAAGAAGGTTCGGCGGATTTCACTGCCTTCCCAATCCGTTATTATAAGTGTTGTTCGATTCTTGTGGTGCCAGAAGCTGCTGTTATTTTTACAATTGTTATTTGTTCCTGTGATCAAACAATTTTCTCTTTTGAACGTGACAGTGTTTTATAGGGTTCCAGTTTTGGACGAAATATGATTATGATAACTAGCTTGTTCCGAAAATATAAAGGCCTCCGTACACGATCCAACTGTTGTACTACAAAACAGGAGAGAAATGGAGGAAACGAACTGTATATATTTTAGAAAGAATCTGATTAAAGTAACATGTAAAACTAAATTCATAAAAGTGCCAAAAGGTTAAGATGTTGAGAATAAAAAACATGCTTTCAAAAACTGCTGTTAAAAGTTTTATAAATGGCAATCCTTTGGAAGAAATATTTTTCCTGTGTACCCCAAGCTTAAGAAGTGAACAGGAGAACTGATGGAGGATAATAAGATTAAGCCTGCTTCACAAACAAAAGAAATATTATTCAGTATTAGTTCAAAATTCATTTGGAAATTGTTAAACTCTACAAAAAAAGAAAAAGTGTCAGAAAAAGTTATATTTTGTTGTTTTAGAATTTTTTTTTTTTTGCGAACTTATTGACCAAATTCCATTGTCTAATACTAAACCTTTTTGTATTTTCAGGCATTATTAAGTTCTATTTTTTACGAGGAAAACACTTTTTCGGCAGCTTTATGATATTGTTTTAAATATAATATGTTTCTATTATTTTTATCTAATTTATTTTCTATCACAACTGGGTTGTTTAATGAAAAATCAGTATTAATGATAATGCAGTCTAGCATTAATTTATTTATCAATTTTTCTTTATCCAGACGGACTAAATAAGCGCTTTAAATAATGGAAATGTTATAATCTGGGCCGGACTCAGATTTATGAACTAATGGAAACACTTAACTCAAAGAACTGAAAGGAACTTGAATTTGACAAGATTAAGATAACGTGGACTAGGTCAAAGCTAACATGATGTTGGGTCCAGTTCTCTACGTCATCCGACCAAACTCCCTTGAACTGCTTTTCATATTACTTGAGCAGAACTTTATTGGATTATATTATCTCTATATTAAATTATGACTTGGCATCTTTTAAACCTTCAAGACATATATAAAAGTAAGATTTATAATTTTTAAACAGAATTAAAATATAAATTGGACTTATTTTTTACTATGTGACCTAAATACATCGCCATAAAAGCAAACAAGTACTATCTGAAATGAGATGGCTTAAAAAAATAGTGGGGAAAACCATAAGGTATGGAATCTACAATGCAACCATTGTTAGATCAAAAATCAGTTTCGAACCAACAGAAAAACTTGAAGAAAACTGTCTGAGGTTGTTTGGATAAGCATTAAGAATAAGCACTTTGTAATGTAAACTCTTACAAATTAGCTAAAATACAACATATCAACAACAAATTTAAAGAGCTGGATTGATGTTTAATTAAATAAATGAAAAAACTCCAACTCATGTCTGCTCTTTATATATATATTAGAAATCATACGTGAAAGGGTAATTTTACCCTATTTTCTCTAAAATCGTATAATTTTACTTTTGTTGTATTAAAATTTAATTTATTCCAAAACGTTTCGGCTTTTTATAAAAATTGAGATTGTCTTAAAATTTTGAACAGAGATGTATAACCAATTATTATTTAAGCTTTCAGTTTTTTTCATATGTACTGTTTAAAATATGTTTCATCTCCTCTGTATGTTATTAATAAAGACTAATAACTACAACAGGCAATTATTAAAAAACATGTAAGCGTTTACACAAACATCCACTCTTCCAGTGTACAAACACAACATATAAGTTCCAGTATTTTACAGATAAGATTAAAAGGGTCTCAGTAAAGACTTCCAAGGAGAAAAGTAATAAAACAATCCACCCCATTCTTTGTATACATATATAAATATGTGTTCATATGTAAACATCCTTTTTTTTCGGAAAAAATGAACTTCTTAACTAATTATTAAACTCTAAAATCTACAAAACACCAAAACAAACCAAGTTTTACAGTGATAATGAGCAAGAGGGAAATGGAGAATGGTAAGCATGGGTTATTTGGTTTTTCCATGTTGTTCTTCCCCCATGCATTCAGTATTTTTATTTATTGTTTGCATTTTATCTACTTATTATTAGTGCTATTAATTTTGTCTTATTTGTTTATAAGATTTGAGAAACATGAATTTAAATTTTGTATATTTGATTTTTAGTTAATAGCGCGATTCTTAGATTTTTCTACGGTTTTTGTTTGAAAGTGTTGTTCTCGCGGTGTATGATTTTCGTGTTACTACTCCTGAACTACCCCAAAACTTGAGCGACTAGTACTTATTAGTACTAGTGGTTATTGGTAAAAACGTTTTTAGTGTTTCTTATGTTTAATTTGTATTTAGTACATTTTAGTGTTTAATTACTATTTAAGAAATATAAAAATATATGTAATTCGAATGAGTAATGACTAAAAGAAAATCTATAACATTAAACAATTATTTAAACGGCTAAAAGATATGCGAATGCCAAATTAACTTGATAGACAGCAATATTAACTGCATTCTCACTTATAAGACCAGCCGGCTGGCCCACATTTGGGACCCAACGTCACACCAACCTACATCCTCCGACCAATTATGTAATTAGCTTACATAAAAAGCGGTCAGTCTGTCTAAAATCTATCTCTACAGTTAGGAGACATTTTTGAAATTATAGGTATATTTTAATTTTGGAACCAACTATGGTCAATGTTAATAGCCTAAGTTGTAAAAATTTTGTATAATTTAATGGAAAATAACTGCAAATTTCGATCCATTTGCAATGTTTATAATAAAACTGTTAAAATGTTTTCCATTAGGGAAAGGAATAGTTGCTTATTTCGATTTGAAAACAAGGAGTGTTGTGAAATCTGTTTTAAACCGGAAAATTGTTATAAACAGTTACACACAGCGATTATAATACTCAAAATTACCAGGGCATTCAAAAAGTCCTGTCGTTTTTTGTTTGTTTGTTGTTTATTTTGATTCTAGAGTGTTTGCTAATTAATTCCGTTCAATACAACTTTTATCCATGTAAACACAAATGTTTATACTTTATGAATAGGAGGCTAAGGA
>NW_027106037.1:10499-10934 GCF_000696795.3 Halyomorpha halys | reverse complement strand
CAGTAGTATATTCCCTTCCTCACTTTTTCATTCACAAAAAGGATTTTTAGAACTGATGATTAAATATATTACTTTTTTTTATCTATTTATTACTGTTTTTAGCACTTGCTTTTTAAATTATATATTATATTTATTATTATTCTATTTACTATTTACTTTTCAAATTTTATATTTATTATCTAAATAATTATATCCTTGTAGATAACAGTTAATACTCTGTGTCTGAGGTTATCATTTTTTTTTTATTGGAGTACTATGTAATTTTTATTCGAATACTTGCAATGTTTTTAGTTTTATTTTTTATTCCAATGTAATTGCAAATCATGTTAAGTTTTTATTTTTTGTATATAATTTCAATTTTTAATATTTGTAACTTTTTTATATCCATTTATTACTGTGTCTAGCACTTACTTTTATAATTTAAAAAGTAAATAG
>NW_027106037.1:5074-5454 GCF_000696795.3 Halyomorpha halys | reverse complement strand
TCGTGTTTCAACCAATGAATAATCATATTTATACTGGCAATGTACTCCAATAAAAAAAATGATAACTTGAGACGTAGAGTATTAACATACATTTATAAGCTTACTGGCTATCTGAGGGACATATCAACTGTTTCCTCATTGCTTTGACAATACTGCTTTATTATTCACTGATAACCTGATTATTTTTATTACTTTATGGCATTGTTAATTGTTTCTATCTCCGTGTTTTCAGACAAACTGTTAAAACATCTTTCTGAACGATCAATGTAAATATTTGAACTGGCTCTGTATAAATATAGCAGTAATTCAGCTTTTAATGTGAAGACATAAGATACTGTACCACTTTAGAAATATGCTCGTATGAATTACATTAATGCTTT
>NW_027106037.1:4187-5024 GCF_000696795.3 Halyomorpha halys | reverse complement strand
TTTATTAGGGCACATATTTTAGCAAATGTTCTCTACTTTGAACGATGTTCTAGTTGATTTTCTATTGTTGTAGGTAGTTTTAATGATACGGAGCGCAGAATGAAAAATTAATTAATTTTTTTAACTTTTGCAATCACTTTTTATTTCTTCTAACTATGGTTGGTGGACTCGTCAATTTCGACTAGTATCTATATATAGTTTTGGAACCTGATAGTTGAACGTATGAAGTAGATTTAGTAATGAAGTAGAAGTATGGCTCCCTTTCGAGACGGAATCGAAGACTTTCTGTTTCTCAACCTTCTCAGTTATATTTGTGTCAATCTGACAGGCCTGACGAAGCCCTGCAGAGTGGGGCAAAACGTTGGTAAACAATAATAGTTTTCTTTTACTATTTGGATACCTTTATTGACTACCACCAGTACTATCTTCCGATTATGAAATAAATGAAAAACTGGGATAATTTTAAATTGAACTATTACGGAGTATTTTTTTTTTCCGAACCCTCTAAAACAGAAATAAAATGTGAATTAGTAAGTGCATTACTGTGAAAAAGAGAAAATAATTCGGGTTGAGTCTTACCTTTTACTACCTTTGGTATTTTAAGGTTACCTGTTATATTTAATTTTACATGAGCTATCCATTCAAGGGGCTATTTCGAGTCCGGAGATGAGGGGCCTCCTCGTGATGTATCGTATATAAATAAAAATAAAAGTAAAATAAAAATATAAATAAAAATAAAAGTAAAATAAAAATATAATATAGAAATATTCTAGCTCGGTAATTAATAATTCACTTAGTCAACTATACCGTGTAGAAATACGAGTCTCGAATATTTCA
>NW_027106037.1:3322-4137 GCF_000696795.3 Halyomorpha halys | reverse complement strand
TTTTAATGTGAAGACATAAGATACTGTACCACTTTAGAAATATGCTCGTATGAATTACATTAATGCTTTGTTTATACGGTATATAAAAGGGAAATTTGATTTAATTATTTTTAAATATATATATTTAAACTTTTTTACAAAGGCTGAATTCTAAGCCTATAATATGAAGATGTGCCATGCACGGAGACTTAAATAGGAATGTAATTAGGTCCATATCTGCAAATAAACTGCTTCGGCAAGCACCTTATTTGTTTTATTATATTTTTTTCAACATCCTTTCATCGCTTTTCCAGAGCTACATCTTCATTGTTTTTTATTATAATTAATTTACTGGTGCTATCACTCAAAAATTATCAAATAATGTATGGATATTTACATACTTCAAATTATTTAATATATCTAATACTTCCAATTATTAAAAAAAAATACATATACATTTTGCTACCAGATTTAAATAAATATGTATGCGATATAAACTCTTGGAGCTCAATTTAATTTTAAGGTTTTTTTACTCTGCATCATGTAATGTAATGTCTCGAAAGTGTGATAATAGGGTAGTATGGCAGTGTCTTGTCTATACGTTGTATATGGTATTTATTCGTCTGATCAGAGTATAACAAAATATATTGATAGTACCTGAATATCGTTGTATTATATATATTACTATTATACATTATAAGTTTACTTGACTATCCCTATATTTTATAAGATTTAAAAAATTATCTCACTAGATTTAACTATGTATATTTAGCAACCCAATAAAGTTGGGCACCACAACTTTTTTATAAAGTAAAAAAAAAATTTTAATTACGTCT
>NW_027106037.1:0-416 GCF_000696795.3 Halyomorpha halys | reverse complement strand
TTAAACATTAGTTTAATGCCTAAATCGTTTGCTTATTATATCTATTCAGTTAATAACTATAAATAATATGTAATAAAAATATATGGTAAAAAATAAAAATAACTTGAACATGGCTCAACCTATCTACACGAAACTTGGGAGACCTTCATAGTACAAGAGCCGAGATGAAAAAAAGGCAGTTATCTCACCTCAATTTTTAATTACTTTAATGAAAACTATGTATAATTACTAGTCAAAATTGATGAGTCTGCCATGTATAGGCAGAAGGAATAAAAAATGGTGGCTGTTTCAAAACCTTAAAAAACCTTTGGTTTTTGACAAAATAAACTTACAAAATGTTAATTTCTAGGTGTTCGTATAAAATGTTTGATTTTTGAAAAAATATATCTATAGATCCATAAGACGCACATATGTCT
>NW_027106036.1:0-4777 GCF_000696795.3 Halyomorpha halys | reverse complement strand
GGAAGAATTTATGTCATTCACTAAATCCTTTTAATTTTTATTGTCGGATATACATTTACTCTCAAGCCTCTTCTTCTCATGTACAATAAAACTGAAGTGTAGAATGAAACATTTGGCATGTCAGATGGATACGATGAGATGTATTTGGCATTTCCTTAAATCACTAAATAACGGTTCCGAACTTAGAACCGGCAGATTTTTACGCGCTAGTATTTCTTTTCCTTCATTTTATCTTCGTTACATCATTTCCTTTTCCTGTTATCGAGAATATTTCTCCACGGTCCGTCGTAGATTCGTTTCACTTCACGCCTCTTTTCCTTTCTTTCCGTGAATTTTCGGGTAAGCCACGATTCTACGAATAATGTGACGGTAAACTAAGAATTTATGAAGTAAATTTTAATAATGAAGAAGATGGTCTGGGTTGCGGTCAAAAAAGAACAAAAATAGTTAACAACTATTTATTTTTCGACGCTCCCCCCCCCTCTCCAACTTGGTAGCGCTTCATCAGGGCTAAAAACACAGTAAGATAATAATATACAAAAAGGTAAATTAAGGTACGGTTAAAATAATGTAAAAATAAGTGAAAAAATGAATGAAATGGTAATAATATAAAATAAAATATCACACGCAAACTATAAGATTGCTCCTTATTTTGTCATAAATGAAGTCATCAATCAGGACCTCAATGTCCCATATATTGCCGATTTGGCCAGAACCAGATGACATCCATGATTCCAACCACCCAAATCCACTTGTTTCTAACCTGGCTTCTCCTTCATTACCTAATAATTCTCCTAGGCGTCTGAAAAGAAGATGGCCTCGAGATCTTCTCCTCTAGAAATATTATTGGAGTTCTATCAATGGGTAGATTCTCCACATGTTTGTATGATATCACTATGTCATCTATAGCAAATTTACTTGTATATATTTTTATACAGTTGTAAATAAAAATAAATAAATTATTAAAAAAAAATTAAAAAAAACTATAAGGTTAAATATGTAGACGCAATAACACGCAAAAACAGAAAAGTATATTTGAGAAAAACAATTTAAAACACTAAAAGATGGAAAATAAAGGAATGAGTTGAGATTAAATAAAGGTCGAGGAAGGACAAATAAAAATAAAATTAATAATAAATGATAATAAAAGAGAAAAGAAAAAAATCATGACCATCCACCTGTTCAAGTTGATAGCTTTAGAAACTTCGGCTGAATATCGGAAGCGTGCAGGAGTGGATGAGGAGGGGACAATTAAAAGTTTTATTACAATTTCAAATGCATCGCGAATACAGGAAAGAAACATAAAAATATGACGAAAAATGAAAAATAATACAAGAAAGAGATGTAAAAATATTACAATAATAACTGTAAAAATTCTCTAATTTAGGAAAAACTAAACATAAATTAAATTATAAAACACGTAACTAATAATATATACCAATAAAAAATATAGGATAACATTTATAATGGTTCATTTATAATGAATGACCCTCTTCTTCCTTATTTGAAATTATACGGTCAATTATTTATATACATTATAAATTTCAATATGTTCATTTTCCCTATCTACCGGATTATCCTAATTATTATTAAGTACATAAGTAATTTAATGAGGAATTTAATTAGTCGGTGGAAGCATAAATCAGGAATAATTCAGACTGTAATTTAAGTCGAATTATTATATTGTAAATAATAAATATAAAGAAATCAGTAACGCATTTCAAATGCACCTTTTTGCAATAGGGTGGCATATACTATGGTATCTAGACGGAATGAATGTACATAAAATCATTTTCATTTAACAAAATCCGTTTTCAATGTTCCGTAATATAATTGAGCAACAATTGAAGATACGAGGTCAACCATTTTCCATTAAAGTATTTATAAACTAGCGCACTCAATAGGCCTTAAATCAAAACTATTTTAAACACAGGGTATGATTTAAATCGCGTGACATTGCTTGCTGTCATTTGTCGAAAATTACTGCAAACGACAAAAGAAGTTAATGGATTGTCTCACGAAGCGTAAAGTTCACATCATTCAGAAGTTTCAATTCGATATTGAACTTAGTTTAGAAATATCTAAATTTCACAAAAAACTTTTTTTTTTACAAATTAATTTTATTTATTATTTAAAATTTGTTTATTTATTATTTAACATATTTTAGAGCAGTGGGCGGCCATATTAGGCTAGACCACTATTTAGCAATTAACAGTCATTGAATATACCAATTCCTTCTAAATATTTACAGAAATATATAACAAATTTATTGGAAGATCATTGTAGTTAATAACTCAAATAGTAAATAAATTATTTATAACGAGCTAATGTTATTTTATATATTCGTGAATATTATCATTTAATGTCTCCCTATATTTAATATTTTCTTATATTTCCTAATATTATCTTTGTTATATTTCATATTATTTCTTTTTCACTTTTAAATGTATCGTCATTTGCTAACCGTAAAATTCCCCCACTCCCCTACCCTAGAACCTTGCATCCACTTAAAGCTATTCTTTAGCTTTCCTTCATTCAGTCGTTTTTCATTATTTTCCTTTTTTCTTGACTTTTATTTTCTTTACATTTATTTCCTTGTTTTTTCCGTCTTTTAGTGTGTACTATATTTTTTATATTTCTATTATATCAACTTTTATTATTATTATTATTATCTTTTTAGACTTCAAAAATGGAAAACGTCCAGTTTAAAGTCCTCAATATCCCATATGTTGCAAAATCCAACATTTAATTAATGAACCCCTACCGACTCACATTTCATCCTTAGCTACTCCTACTAACCCTCGCTGGCTTCTGAAAAGAAGATACCCACGGGACATTCAAACTTAAAATGATGATTGCTGTGTTACGATTAACTGATTTATTCATAATAGTACCACGTTTTCTAATTCGTAAGCTATCAAATGTACTTATTGAATGTTATTATACAGTCGAAAATTTCACTAAATAAATAATAAACAATTATCCGACAAATATATGTATATATCTAATAATATATATAAATTACGGTTATATATAAGTTAATACAATATATAAATTACGGTTGTGTCAGCTGTTACTTCGATGTCAGCAGACTAAAGAGATCAGCTGATCGAATGAATATAAATAGATTACCAAACCCAATAAAACCAGTACTTTACAGCAATCCAACTATCTATATTTTGTTTAAAAATACCATAAAATTTTATGGATAGGTAAAAAATGGTATTTCAAAATTTATTATTGCTAATTTATATCCATTTCTATTTCTGACAACCTTATTAATATTGATATCGAAGATTAGCAACAATATTCCGATATTATTTTATCGAAGATTAGCAACAATATTCCGATATTATTTTATCGAATTATCGATATTTTTTTCAACAAGATTAAAAAATGAAAAGTTTAAAAAAAAGTTATTTTGATAATTCCATATTCATTTCGACATTTATTGTTACATTATTGTTAATATCGATATCGAGGATTAGAAACAATATTCCTATATTATTTTATCAAAATATCGAAATTTTGTTTTAAAAAGACAAGAAAATTTTATGAAAAGATTAAAAATGGTATTTCGATATTTTATATTAATAATTTCTTATGAATACTACGTTTAAACAGTTAACATATTTACGTCCACAAATACGAAACACCTTATTTGTTTTTTCCCCTTATCAAGCTTAACTACACGCACACTGTTCGAACAAGAGCCTAATAAACAAAAACAAAGTTGTCAAGAGTTTTTCCCCTCGAACACTAGGAAAAGAAATGAGGATAGGACAGCTACTAGGGACAGAGGGCGTCACTAATTAGTGAAAGGAGTTACGACAGAACATGAGCTGACCCTCAGTCCACTAATTGGGAGGGGATATGGTGTGAGCTCCCCCTCCCCCACCAAAGCACACTAACATTTTATTATAAGATGTCATTAGAGCATCGTGCAAAAGAGAAGGAGAATAATCTATCACAGGTTTATAATTTCTCCTAATCATAGAACTTATGGCGTTTTTTGTGAAGCATACTTAGATATTACAAAAACGTGATAAGCTTATCATCTAATTTTTTTTTTCTACTTTTGCTAACCTATATATGGAATATATAATATTGGCAAGTATTATTATCTTTCAAAATTTCTAATTCGAATTTTCGGGGGTAATACACGTTTTGATGTTATCTGAGTACAAAAAAGTCTAACAAAATGGTCCGTGCATGTATATATTATATATATGTTACGAAACAGAAATTATATATATTTATTCGGGTATATGGCTGGGATGAGACATCGAATTTTTCTCTAGGTATATAATAAATAGATATTTATTATACTGATTATATTCCGAATTAGGCCAGATCAGAATCGATAGGTCAGAATAGAAACATTATAAGTTCGATTCTTCACATTTTTTTGGAATTATCTAAAACGGCTAGGAAGATTTTGACTAAACTCGGTAGATCAAGGAGAAGTTGAAAGATATTCAACACTAAACAGGTCATGTCCTCTTTGAGATTGGCCTAAATAGGCGCTTAAATGCCGAATTCTAAAAAAATCTTCTTATAAAGTGCCTTTAATTTTGTTAATTTAAAATAAATAAGCAGTTCTCATTGTCAGTAATAATAAACAATGGATAAATATTAAATATTAAAGAAGAAAAAAGGAGATATATGTACTTTCGATTCGAACGGGAAAAACCAATTTATCCTAATAGCATTGTTATTACCACGTCGAGAAACCCTTATATATAATTTTTAATAATAAGAGTCATATATGTGTTGT
>NW_027106035.1:0-1582 GCF_000696795.3 Halyomorpha halys | reverse complement strand
TGTTTATTAATAAATACTTTTTAAAGTTTTATATCTTATTCTTAAATTAATTTCTTTTTTTTTTTGTTATTTAAGTATTGTCTATATGTTTAAGCAATTGTTCATGAACATTTGTAATATATACTTGGAACTTATATATAATCTGGCATTTGTCATTATTTATGTAGTAGCTAAAATAAAGAATAGTTTTGTTGTAGGATTTATATACATTTTTATATAAGAAGATGGTCAGGGTTGCAGTCAAAAGTGAAATAAAAATAGTTTACAACTATCTATTTTCCGATGTTTCGCCCCACTTCATTGTGAGTTCATCAGGGCTGCTCCAAGGAATCGATTGAACAGAGACTCACAAAACTCCTTGGAGCAGCCCTGATGAAGCCCTGCAAAGTGGGGCGAAACGTCGGAAAATAAATAGTTGTAAACTATTTTTGTTTCACTTTTGACCGCAACCCTGACCATCTTCTTATATATCAATTTTTACAGTTAACTATGCATACATTTTTTTTTTATTTCAGTGGATTGAGTTTGATAATATTGACTGTTCACACATTCGTTGATTCTGTATTTTTGTCTCATGAAATATTTTGTATGTTTATGAATCATGAGTGGTATTTGCAAATGTATTTATTTTCTGATGAATAATAATTTCGTTACACATTTTGTTTTTACAATCTCCTTTTGTTTTAATTAAAATTATTTCCTTATTTTTACTTTCCAAAATTACACCTGCATTCATTCATCTATATAAATCCAACATACTAGAGAAGCTATAAATTTGAAAATTACATAACATGGTAAAGTAAATATTAAACTGTTTTATTTGTGATCATCATGGAGAGAAGTTAAAAGAGACCTAGAATTATAAATCACAAGATTCTATTTCTTCCAGTTTTTAAGATATAGAGTGTTTTTTTTCTAATTTGAGCATTTTCTGCATTATAAATCAATGGTTCATGTACCTATGAGATACAATCGGAAATTATATAAAATGCAGCTAATAAAAATTAGTTATTAACGTGGAAGCTAAAATCGAGGATAGTGCTGTTAAACTTAAATTAAAAATTGAGAATAAACGGTTGTGCAAGGAAGTGATTTGGTCAGAATTATGCTCAACCTCCAGAGTTTTACTCAATTAAAGGTACACACTTCATGAGGCTGTATGGATCCAGGAGGGCTTCTGAGTCAACCTCGCTGGGTTGACCTAGCTTCTGTGAAACAGAAAATAATTATCTTTATTATCTTATCTTCCACAGCCTGGGAGTTAGTAGAACAGTGCCTTACCATATATATATATATATATAAATAACTTTAAGATATGTGGAAGGAGAAGAAAACTGTATGACATGCAGAATAGTGGGTAAAAAAGAAAATGTGGAAAAAGCAGTAAGCATGATTTCACCACTGATTTTCCTAATTTTGGCAAGGTCAAACATTAAATCAATCACTTTCTCCTCTGGAACGCCCTCAAACCTTTCTCTTAAATTTTCCCAAACCTTCTTTGAACACTTATCACCTCTAATCAACGGCAATATATCGTCACTGACAGATAGAATAGTAGTAGAGAGTACCTGTTTGTTTTTTC
>NW_027106034.1:28410-31361 GCF_000696795.3 Halyomorpha halys | reverse complement strand
AAGTTATGGTTGGACAAGGCCTGTATACAACACTAATCCTAACTCCCCATGTAAATAAACCTCAATAATGTCTATAGCATCACAGAGATAATAAAACAGTATCTGTCTAGTAAGCGTGCGTTATAATTCTGTTCCCTTTTTTATTTTTTTCAATCCTTTCAGTCCAAGTACTCGTAAGTGGTGATTTTTCACTGAATGGAGATTTTTTTTTTCTAAATCTTAGTTATTTTTTAATCTAAATCTTTTTTCTAAAAACTTCACCGATTGTAGATTTTTTTTCTTCTCTCAGCAGGGATTTTATTTTTATTTTTTCCTCCGGCTTTCTTATCTTTTATTTCGCCTATATTGTCATTTTTTTTTTACTGACCAAGATGGTTAATGGTGATGGTCAACCACAACCACAGCCCGCAGTGAGGCAGCCAGTTCTACAGATCCCGGTGGCGCAAACGACTCTTGGAGTTCCTGCGGACCCGGCTGTCACGGCAGTCCCGGTGGCGGTTCCGGTGCTACCCCGCTACCAGAGACCACTCTCGCGGTTGTTCACGCCAATATGTTGGCTAAAATGAAAGTGAGAACAGTAACCTCAGAATATTAGAAAAGCCGTCTCAGACTTGGAGCGGTTCTCAGGCGAAATTGGTGACTTAAATTACATTATTAAAGGTGGATATCGCATCATGGAGAGGTTGGCAGCCAAGGTCTCATAGAAGTTACTGGACAATAATGCAGCTATTTCCCTCAAGGCAGCGCTCATTTGCCGGATCAAGTGAAGTGCTTTGAACCATATTCAGGCAGAAGAGGAAACAGCATGGCCAGTAGTGAAGGAAAGATTAAAGAAGGCCTATGGAGGAGGTAGATGGTCCCCAGAGGAAGACATTTTCTACATGCTGCGGGAGAAGAGAAAGCACGGGCAGTCTATTACTGCCACGCTATTAGGACAGTTTAATCTGGCCACAGAAAAGATGAGAGAGTCTCTTGGAGTGGATGTTGTCAGTTGGAAGATGAATTTTATGGACTCCATAATAAAGGTACAACTGGCTAAGGAGACAAATAAAAGGAAAGGCTTACCCGGGGACCGCACTTTTGTGGAATGTGCTCAAGACTTGATCGACGCGAGCACTAGAGAGGTGGATGCAAGGATGAATGTCGATGATGGAGGATGGAACAGAGTACCATACCAACGCAAAATGAATCCGCTAACACCTTGGAAGAGAAGAGAACCCAGGGATAGAGGTACAGGCGAGAGAAAGACAACCGAACCATGGCAGAATACGCAATGGAGGAGGGAAAGAAGACAGGAATGTGCCATTGGTGCGGAAAAATAGAACAACTGGTGCTCCAATGCCCCCGCTCTAGGTGCTTTGAGTGCGGCAATGAAGGCCACATAGCACGACAGTGCCCTTATGTGTACAGAAGGGCAGAGACGGGACCAGGGTAACCGATGAAAATTAATTTCCGGATACGGCGGAAAAGACGAGAGGACTATAGACCTAGTAAGCCCTCTTGTGAAACCTCAGAAGCACCATAAACCTCAGGAACAGAGGGGGATGGAAGAGGAGGACGCAGCAATAAACCGCCAAGCAGTAGATGGTGCCGACTGAGTGAGGTAAGGAGATCAATGCAAGAGAGTTGAGGAGGGTGCCAGGAGAGGGGCGACCGTACATTAGAGATTTTCAATATCAAAGGAGAGATCAGCGGTCCTATCATCAAGGTGAGCGGCGTAAGATGCCTGGTGGACACGGTGTGCTCCCACACCATCCTATGCCGGGAGACGCTGTGGAAGCTGAGCGGTGGTGAGAGGATACTCCAGATGGATTTCCAGGTATGTCATTGTCAATTAGTCACCCTGGGTGGGTTCTGTAGAGTAGAAGGGGAGGCGGATATTGATTTATGGGAATGTGGGATCGAAGAAGGGGTATTGAGGGTTCATATCGTGGAGAAAATGCCCCGTGAATATCAGGCTATTATAGGTTGCGATCTATTAGGGAAGGCAAGTGCAAGGATTAGGAATAACAAGGGAGTTCAGGCCAGAGGCTGAACCTAAAAGATTTTAGGTATAAATGTTAAAAAAGGACGCTTACGTTTAAATAGCAAAGGGCGCCATCTGGGAAAACAAGGACAACCAGCCGTGGTAGGGATAATCCCTCGAAGTTAAAACCGGACGATGCAACCAAGAACCGACCCCACTCTTTTACCAGCGCTAGGTGAAGAATATCTATCTAACCAGGACGAGTGTGCCAATGGAGGCTCCGAGCGCGTCTCAACAGGCCGAACAGGTGACATATCCATATTGTTTTCCTGCCGCTCATCCCAAGTAAGAGAGCATCTTACATCATACTTCATTATTCATTATCCACATCTCATCTCAGCAATAAGACCCATAAGTCAAAATTAATGTTAACAAACTAACAGTATTATATACATATTTTGGCTTACCCGTTTCGCTCCCAGCTACTATGTTTTATCCTTAATATATATTATTTATTTTATCAATAATTATGTTTTCTTAATAACTAAATCCAAATTAAATTTATTTTCTATTATTCAATACCAATTTTCAGTTAAAGCAATTCCCTATTAGGCATTGTCAGGAACCAAGTCCCTTTAGCATTACTGTCTCAGAGTAAGGCAATGCCCCCATTGGTATTGTCAGGTACCAAGTCCCCTGAGACTGCATATAATTTTATTGTTTATTTTTAATACCCAGTCTCAGTTAAGGCAATGCCTGGGAGCAATTCCCCATTAGGCATTGTCAGGGAGCAAGTCCCCTGAGACCGTATATCACATTATTATTTTTACTCAAATTGTTAAGCTCTGAAAATTATAGGATCACCCGTTCATTTTTGAACCTCCACTGCCACTACATTTTGGTCCTTTGGGCCTGATATTATTTTAAACTACAGAGAAAGAAATTTATTCAATCATGCTGCCCAAATACATCGGGTTGCTACATT
>NW_027106034.1:21967-23605 GCF_000696795.3 Halyomorpha halys | reverse complement strand
CTATTTGCGAACTTAAAAATGTTCTCCTGTTTATAAATACACTGTTCACAAAATTTAATTGCTTCAAATTAATTTACTTTGGTCCTACGTTTTCAGGATCGTGCTTTCTGGGTATTGTGTATTGTTTGAGAGCTAATTTATTGTAAACACTTTAAAATTTTGAATATCACTGGTTTTGGATGATTGTCTGATTATCATGTAACTATTTAGAGCATGTCTATACCAAGTGTATCTACTTACATAATGTATTATTTTCACTTTAATGTGTTTTATACTGGGAGAAGGAAAGTAGAATGTAGTAATATTCAGCTTTAAGCCTTTTTAAAATATGTTTTTATTCTTAATATAGAATTTAAATTGTTTTAGCCAATAGTTTGCATAATATCAGAAAGGTACATAAAATAACTATGTTTTTAACATCTTAAATTATTTTATGAAATTTTCATTTTGCTACATAAAAGTTATCAAATTACTATTAATGTATGGTGTTGTTAAAAGAATTTATTGATGCTTACTTATTAAGTTAATGTGCCATTAAGTTGTTTAAATTAGTACTTTATTTTTAAAATGACACGTTTTATTATATTTTGAATTCATAATTTTTATTATAAGAATCAACTTTGCTATAATTCAAGAGTATATTGCATTAAGTAGAGAATTGCCTACCGGTACTAAGTGATATATTATACAATCTTTTTAGAAGCTACTCAATCAATTTAAATATATTTGAAGGAACTTTATGCAAGTGGTGTATGTTCATAAACAATTAGTGTATCTCCAGGGTCAAAGAACAGCTATATCGTAGCAAACCATAATTCTATGTTGGAATTAGTGAACTATAAAATGTGCATAAGAATCAATCTCTATTTTTAAATTTCATCTGTATAACTTACGTAGTTTAAATTACAAAATTAGATTGCACTAAGACTGAAATGTAAAACTGACCGCCTTGAAATGTAATTTTGTTTCACTCACATTATTAGCTTTTTAAAACTCAGCCGAAAAAGTACACTATTAAACATTAAGTTTAACAGAATACATTACACCCTAAATCACAGTGAATTAGCCACATCTATTATTATCTGTAATCAATTTAAAACGAACAGTTTCAAAAAAATAATAATAAAAAACTTAAACAGTTGAAATATTAAAGCAAGCACTTCCTATACTCAAATCTCCAACAGAACTAAATGTTTACTCCAAGACCTAGGCAATCCAGGTGCCTTATCTACACCTTAATATTGAAGGCATATATTACAGCTGTTTCTTTAGTTTCAAATAACCACCGCCATTCTTTCTCGAATATATATTTATTTTATGGAAGATCTTTTTAGGTCATCAATTGACTTAATTATTTACGATAACAGACTATTTATTTTCCTCATTTCGCCTTCTATTGCCATTATAATTCATTTTACTAAACAATCAGTATTATTAATTTTTAATAGATTTTTAATATTTCTCATTTCCAAAGAATACGCTCTATATCTGAAGACTTTTATCTCCGCCTTGCTTTCTCTTATACACTGTTCCCGTCAACAAATGACCAACCAAATTGTTTATTTTATTAATATTTATTTTTCCATCAGAGCTCCCAGGACGTCATCTTTGTGACCTGGCTCTTGATTAATATATATA
>NW_027106034.1:19128-20296 GCF_000696795.3 Halyomorpha halys | reverse complement strand
AAAGATTTATGAATAAGGATACAAGAACCTGCGTGGGATGTGTTGTCAGGGTGATCTGTTCTATATGTAATGTAGTCGCATATGTAGAAGTAAGAATGCTTTGAGAAATGGTTTTCAGTCAGTAGTGCTATGTCGATGAAATGTTCATGGAGGAATAGGTCAAGTTCGTCTCGGTGGTTATGTAGTCCATTTACATTCCATAAAAGTATATTTAAGGTCAAAAGCACCTAGTCTCATCTAGTCGGGATTTCATTAAGGAGTCTGGTTAGGAGTGAGATAAGAGGCTTGATTGTGTCTTGAAGATCACGAAGGAAGGAGGAAAGAATAAATGCTATTTCAGGTGCATTTTGGCTGTTTTGGGAATAGAAGGTTTGATCATGGACATGAGTGTAGGTTGGTCTAGGTAGGGATTGATGAATTGGATCCTCGGTTACTGGAGGTTCGGGGAAAAGATTGACCGAAGAAGAAGTTTGGGATAAGGGAGGAAGTTTAGGATTGACCAGTGTAGGAATTTTCACATTTTTGGAAGGAAAGTCATTTGTAGGTAGTTTAGTCAGTGGATAGGAGCTAGGGATGCGACATCGATAAAAAAACATCGATGTTTTAAAACATCGATGTTCAATACTAAAACATCGATGTTAAAAAACATCGACAAAAAAACATCAATGTTTTTCAACATCGATTTTTTTTTTTAACCATTTCAGTAACAGAAAGACTGTTCTAAAGACTACCCATACTCCGGCCAGTCATAAATGATTTTTCAATCAACCAATAGGATATGGACTCCAAAAAACATCGATGTTTTAAAATATCGTTGCTTACAATACATTACCCAAAAACATCGATGTTTTTAAACAACTATTTCGGAAACATAAGGTCTGTTCCAACGATCGCGCATTCTACGGACTGTCAGAAGTGGGTTTTGAAACTAAGAATCCGACATCGACAACAAAAAACATTGATGTTTTTAAAATATCGTTGCTTTCAATACGTTATCCAAAATACATCGACGTTTTTGAACATCCATTTGAGTAACATAAGGTTTGTTCCAACGATGAAGTATTTTACAGCCTGTCAGAAGTGGTTTTTGAAAGCAAGAATCCGACATCGACTACAAAAAACATCGATGTTTTTAAAAATCGTTGCTTACAATACATTACCCAAAAAA
>NW_027106034.1:13111-13565 GCF_000696795.3 Halyomorpha halys | reverse complement strand
CATACATTGCATTACCAAAAAAACATCGATGTTTTAAAATATCGTTGCTTACAATACATTTTCCAAAAAACATCGATGTTTTTGAACAACTATTGAAGGAACATAATGTCTGTTCCAACGACTATCATGCTCAGGCCAGTCGGAAGTGCTTTTTGTATGAAAGAATGGAACATCGACTACAAAAAACATCGATGTTTTAAAATATCGTTGCTTACAATACATTACCCAAAAAAACATCAATGTTTTAAAATATCGTTGCTTACAATACATTTTCCAAAAAACATCGATGTTTTTGAACTACTATTGAAGGAACATAAGGTCTGTTCCAACGACTACCATGCACAGGCCAGTCAGAAGTGCTTTTTGTATGAAAGAATGGAACATCAACTACAAAAAACATCGATGTTTTAAAATATCGTTGCTTACAATACATTACCCAAAAAACATCGATGTT
>NW_027106034.1:12147-13061 GCF_000696795.3 Halyomorpha halys | reverse complement strand
TCGTTGCTTACAATACATTACCCAAAAAACATCGATGTTCTAAAATATCGTTGCATACATTGCATTACCAAAAAAACATCGATGTTTTAAAATATTGTTGTTAAAAATACATTGCCAAAAATACATTGTTGCTTTTTTTGAACATCTATTTCAGAAACATAAGGTCTGTTCCGACCAGTCAGAAATGGTTGTTGGAACAAAGAATATAACTAAAAAAAAACATCGATGTTTAAAATATCTATGTCCAATATTAAAATATCGTTGCTTGGTGAAATAATGCAGTTATGTTGTTAAGTTACCGCTATGTGATCATTTTTACTAATGTAAATGTCTTATTTTATATTTACATTATTTTTATTGAAATATCACACAGGATATCTTGCAGGATATTTTTATTTTTTACTAACAATTTATAGTTTACTAAATCTAACTGATGACCACTCCTTTCTAAATAAAGAGAAGTAAACACAAGTGACGAATGTTCTTGGAATCACTAGGCTTTGAGTAACTATGAAGGATAAGCTTATTATTGTTTCAACCTGGATTTCCAAAAGACTCTAATCCTTCTAGTCCTGTTTGATTTTTCAATAAAAATAATGTAAATATAAAATAAGACACTTACATTATAAAAATAATCGTAAACAATTTTTGTTGATATAAACTTGGTAGTTAATTTCAAAACGGACGCTGTAATTATTATAATTAATTAATGCAAATAATTAAATACTAAGGAAGTATGCATACATTAATATTATAAATCTTATAAAGCTCTTACTGCACAATTTTCCACATTTGAGGTTTTTTATTGCACATAATTTCGGTCCCTAATATTGAGTACCATTATTCCGATTTTTAGTAATGTATAACAATTACAAATAAAAATGATTACATAGCGGTAACTCAACAACATAACA
>NW_027106034.1:8183-9438 GCF_000696795.3 Halyomorpha halys | reverse complement strand
GCTTACTATGATAACGCCCTGGGAGCTGTGATGAAAAAATAAATATTAATCAGATGTTCGGTCACTAAGACGACGCCCTGGTAGCAGTGATAGAATAATAAATATAAATTTTGAGCCCGGTCTTTAATTTGACGCCCCTAAAAGCTGTGATGGAAAAATAAATATTAATCAGGTGTTCGGTCACTAAGATGACGCCAAGGGAGATGTGATGGAAAAAAATATATATCTAGAGCCCAGTCACTAAAATCAAGTACTGGGATCTCTGATGGAAAAATAAATATAAGTAAAGAGCCCAGTCACTACGATGACGGCCCAGGAGCTTTGAAAGAAAAATGAATATTAATAAAGAGCCAAGTTACTACGATGACGCCCTGATAGCTATGATGGAAAACTAAATATAAATCCAGAGGCCGGTCAATAAAATGACGCCCAAGGAGCTCTGAATGAAAACTAGATATTGATCAAGAGCCCGGTCACTAAGATGACGTCCTGGGAGCTGTGAGGGAGAAATAAAAAAAAAATTTTGATCCAAGTCACTAATATGAAGCCCAGAAAGTGTTAGTGGAAAAATATACATTAATCATGAGCCACGTTACTACGATGACGCTCGAGGAGCTTTGAAAGAAAAATAAATATTAATCAAGAGCCAGGTCACAAAGATGACGTCCTGGGAGTTCTGATGGAAAAATAAACATAAATCACGAGCTCTGCCAAGAAGATGACTTCCTGGGAGCTCTGATGAAAAAATAAATATTAATCAGGTGTCCGGTCACGAAGATGACGCCAAGGGAGCTGTGATGGAAAAAAAAAATCTAGAGCCCAGTCACGAAAATCAAATACTGGGATCCCTGATGGAAAAATAAATATAAGTAAAGAGCCCAGTCACTATGATGACGCCCTGGGAGCTCTGGTGGAGAAATTAATATATAGTTCAACAGCCTGGTCTCTAGGATGACGCCCAGGGAGCTGTGATGGAAATAAAAATATGTATCAAGAGCCCAGTCACTATGATGACGCCGTGGGAGCTCTGATGGAGAAATTAATATATAGTTCACCAGCCCGGTCACTGAGATGACGCCCAGGGAGATCTGATGGAGAAATAAATATAAATAAAGAGTCCAGTCCCTAAAATGACGTTCTGGAAGCAGTGATGGAAAAATAAATATTAATCAAGAGCCCGGTCACTGATATGACACCCTGGGAGCTGTCATTGAAAAATTAATATATATTTTAAGCCCGGTGACTAATATGACGC
>NW_027106034.1:6942-8133 GCF_000696795.3 Halyomorpha halys | reverse complement strand
ATGGCCTCGTGACCTTATATTGTAAACTGTTTTAGAGTTCTACTACTGGGTAGTTTCTCTACATCCTGTATCATATCATATGTCATTATGATCAAATTTACTGGTTATATTTTTTTTTATACAGTTGTAAATATCAACAAAAAAAAAAAAAAAATCCAGAGCCAAGTCACTAAAATGGCGTACTTGGAGGTCTGATGGAAATACAAATATTAAGCAATAGCCCGGTCACTAAGATTACGTCCTGAGAGCTTTGTTGGAAAAAAATATAAATTAAGAGCCCAGACACAAAAATGACGTACTGGGACTACTGATGGAAATATATAAATAAATCACAAGCCCGGCCACTATGATGAGGCCCTTGGAGCTTTGGGAGGAAAATTAATAATAACCAAGAGCCCGGTCCCTAATATGACGTCTTGCAATCACTGATTGAAAAATAATAATCAAGATCTCCGTAGCTAAGATGACGCCCTGAAAGCAGTGATGGAAAAATAAATAATAATCAAGAGCCCGGTCACTAAGATTACGTCCTGAGAGCTTTGATGGAAAAAAATATAAATCAAGAGCCCTGCCACGATGATGACGCAATGCGAGATATGATAGAAAAATAAATATTAATCAAGAGCCTGGTCACTAAGATGACGCTCTGGGAGCTGTGATGGAAAAAAGAATTTATATCAAAAGCTTGGTCACTAAGATGACGCGAAAGGAGCAGTGGTGGAAAAATAAATATTAATCAGGGGCAAGATCACTATGATGACGCCGTGGGAGCTATGAAAGAAAGAAAAATATTAATCAAGAGCCAGAACACTAGGATGATTCCCTGGGATCTGTGATGGAAAAAAATAAATATTAATCAAGAGACCTGGCACGATGATGACGCCCAGGTAGCTCAAATGGAAAAATTAATATAAATCAAGAGCCCAGTCACTAAAACGACGTACTTGGAGCTCTGATGGAAAAATAAATATAAGTAAAGAGTCCGGTCATGGAAAAATGGAAAAATATATATTAATAAAGAGCCCGGTCACTATGATACCGCCATGGGAGCTCTGATGGAGAAATAAATATAAATAAAGAGCCCAGTCCCTAAAACGACGTTCTGGGAGCAGTGATGGAAAAATAAATATTAAACACGAGAGCTGTGAAGGACAAAAAATATTAATCACGAGCTCTGCCAAGATGATGACG
>NW_027106034.1:0-1272 GCF_000696795.3 Halyomorpha halys | reverse complement strand
CACTAAGATGACACCCTAGGAGCTGTGATAGAATAATAAATATTAGTCAATAGCCCGATCACTAACTTGACGCCCAGGGAGCTTTGATGGAAAAATAAATATTAATCCAGACTCCGGTCACTAAAATCACGTTCTGGATGCTCTGATTGAACGAAAAATATAAATCACGAGCTCTGCCAAGATGATGACGCCCTGGCAGCTTTGATTGAAAACTAAATATTAATCACGTGCCCGACGACTAACATGAAGCCCTGGGAGCTGTGATGGAAATTAAAATATTAATCAAGAGGCCGGTCACTAATATCACGCCCTGGGAACTGTCATGGAAAAACAAATATAAATTTTAGTCCCGGTCACTAATATGACGCCCAGAAAGCTGTGACGGAAAAATAAATATTAATCAAGAGGCCGGTCACTAATATGACGCCGTGACCTACGTGGCAGGCTGTTTCTGACCTGCTTGTTACTGGCCGTTGGCCACTGGCTATCATACCGTAGGTTCTTAGCTTATCTGATCTTCCTTGGCTCAATTGGCAGCGCACGAGCCTCACGAACCCACGATCTCTCTGTTTTGAGTTTGAATCTATAGACATTATAATTTTTTTTTTTTTGTAAACTGAACTAATTTAAATTCCTTCTTCTTTATTATGTTTACTTCCTACTTTTTTTCAGTTTTAAATATTTACATTTTTTTTTCTCTTTCTCTCTTCTATTTATATTCTGCCCGACATAGGGCATGCACATACGTTAGGTAAGTTATCCTTAGATGTGGTTGGTGCTGACGAATTGGAATTTTCATTTTTGGCTGCAGGTGTACTGCGGATTTCTAGTGTAGATTTTTTTTGTTTACCTTTTTTATTGAAAGGTGCAATAATAACCGGTGTCAACATTATGAACACTTTTCTGAAGAGTACGCCTTGTTAAGTACTGAGAATCAGTTTCACTAATTTCAGAGAAGGCAGTTTCTTCATCCGTTTCCATGCCCGACATAGTAATAGAAGAGAGAAAGAGAAAAAAAAATGTAAATATTTAAAACTGAAAAAAAGTAGGAAGTAAACATAATAAAGTAGAAGGAATTTAAATTAGTTCAGTTTACAAAAAAAAAAAATTATAATGTCTATAGATTCAAACTCAAAACAGAGAGATCGTGGGTTCGTGAGGCTCGTGCGCTGCCAACTGAGCCAAGGAAGATCAGATAAGCTAAGAACCTACGGTATGATAGCCAGTGGCCAACGGCCAGTAACAAGCAGGTCAGAAACAGCCTGCCACGTA
>NW_027106033.1:0-1321 GCF_000696795.3 Halyomorpha halys | reverse complement strand
TGATAAACTTCTCAACCACCCAAATCCACTTGTTTCTAACCTGGCTTCTCCTTCATTACCTAATAATCCTCCTAGGCGTCTGAAAAGAAGATGGCCTTGAGATCTTCTCCTCTACAAATGTTATTGGAGTTCTATCAGTGGGTAGATTCTCCACATGTTTGTATCATGTCACTATTTCTCCTACAGCAAATTTACTTGTTGTATAAATGTTTATAATGTTTATGTTTGGAGGAATGAGTAGGACTCCGGAAGATCCTGGCGCTTCTCCCTCAACACGACAGTGGCGTTAAAATATAATCTACGTATTTTTCTATAGGCAGTAAAAAAAAAAAAAAAATGATCTTACATCCCAAGTTTTGAATAGATTGGACTGGGGTCAATGTTATCGTTATTTTTGAAAAAGAATCTAAGACGAAAAAGGGCGGAAATTATAAACCAAATATTTTTATTGTTAAAATAAAATAATTTGTATCCAAGTTAAGTCTCAAAACACTCTTTATCATTTCTTTAAAGTCCTAACGTTTCGGCCAACCTGACAAGCCTCTAGGACAATGTTAAATATAAATTTACACTTTTCATTCAATACTTAAAATAACTTTTTACAGGATATTTTTCCCAAGTCATTAATCTCAGTCAAATTACAAATATTATGTAATAACAGTGTTAAATAAAAAGTTTTGAAACCTAATGGAAAAGATTTGTCTGAAATTGATTACCCGAGTAGAATATCCTTCAAAAAATTTTCAAATTTTTGGATGTGAGATGTAAATTTATATTTAATATTATCCTTGAGGATGGCCAAAACGTCGGACTTTAAAACAATAATAAAGTGTTTTGAGGATTGACTTGGCTTTATATCCTTTTATTTAGACAATAAAACCAGTATCAAATGAATTTAAAACATTATAATAAAAGTTTTATGTTTCAAGCTGCATATAAATCAAAAATCTAATAGAACAAATCTGTTGTTTTTCTTCTAGATTATTGGGCTGATTTTTCTTTTATATTTGAATCTAACGCCACAAGTCACCTCTTGATGATCCTTAGAACTCACTCTCTTCCCAAATTTTTCAATTTTATTTTTAGGCTAAGAATAATTGTTAAGATACATTTTTTAAATACTGCTTTCTGTTTCACATTGTCAATAATTTAGTACAAATGTTTAAAATATTTTTTTTATTTATTTATTTATTGATATTTACAACTGTATAAAAAAAAATAAAACAAGTAAATTTGATAATAATGACATAATGATATGATACAGGATGTAGAGAAACTACCCAGTAGTAGAACTCTAAAAACAGTTTACAATATAAGGTCA
>NW_027106032.1:278667-283393 GCF_000696795.3 Halyomorpha halys | reverse complement strand
GTAAAAATTTAAATTCAACCCCCCCCCCATAGGCCACGTGACCAGTGGTAGGGTCAAGGCTAGGGTCCAAAGTCCAAGGACACGTGAGTGGTTAAGGCTGGTTCGAGGCTAGAGTCCAAGGACAAGTGGTTAAGGCTGGTTCGAGGCTAGGGTCCAAAGTCCAAAAAGGCTCATTTACTGTTCCAGAACCGGTCTTTTATCCCTACTTACATCATATAGTATATTTGTCGCCCAAGAATCCCATTGGAGTCCTATACTACCTAACCATGGTTGGGGGTCAAAGTTCTACATTTTGTGGGACCACCACTCAATGAAAAAAGTCAACATCCCAGGCCAGATTCGATCCGGCACTGCCAATAGACATCAAATTGGTAAGACTGTGTCTTAACCACTGAGCTATGGGCGCCCCATATAGTATTGTTGTGTTAACGTGACAGTTTAAAAGTTATTTTAGTATAGTTTTATTTATTTTAAAACGTATCGAATATTTTTTTTTTTATATTCAGGTAGGCATAGCCTTTTGACTATCAGTTCATACATACATTACCCAAAGAATTCAAAAGAATTAGGTTGTTGCTGTTTAAAGGCGTAAAACCTTTTGGCCATCAACGCCTATGGCATGTTATTATGATTAACACAGACACATACAAACATGTGATTCAACCAAATGTAAAAGAAGAAAGTGATTCATACAAATGTAAAAATTAATAATAAATACAATAAAAATAAAAATGATAAATAAAAAAATAATGAAAATGAAAAATAAAGAAAAAAATACATTCTTCAAAAATATGTTTTAATGTGAGAATGGACTGAGAATATTGGCATGCTGGAGGTGGTAGTTTTCTGATCAGGTAAGAGTATGTAAGGAGAGTAAGACCTATTCTCAAGCGAGTCAGAGCAATTTTCTCTCTGCGATAGGAGCGTTGGCTGTCGACCATGGTTTTAGTGATCTTTTTATTTCTTTTCAATTATTCGGAGAGATTTCATTCCACATGACCGGCCATCTTTCCGATATTTTTATTTTAAGAGGTCTACTGAGTTATGGTGGAGTAAGAACGGCGGTGCCTCGGCCAAGGAGCGTGAGTGCCTCTCTGGCAGCTTTGTCTGCAAACTCGTTACCTCAACGAATCTGAGATTATTACAATTGTCTTTTGAGTTATTGAAAGGCCAAAATGGAGGGCTGATGATATTGCGTGGAGTTTAGCGGTATATAATGAACATAACTTATGTAATTTAAATTAGTGAATTCAATCGAGTGGAACGAAAGATGAGGCAGAGTTGTCTAATTTGGAACGATCAGTGTATATCAAAAAATCTTCCGGAATATTTTCTATACGACGCGACAACCGTTCTTTATACTCGACAAATGTTGTGTTATTTTTGTGCATGAAGGACAGATGTAGCATTGTTATTGTAATTTTAGAGTCTGAGGTGGGTTCTGAATTTCAGGCTAAAGTATCGGAATTGCTTTAAATGTTGAGATAACCATAGTAATTCTTTTTGCTAAAGGAAGATTGGGTTTGGTTTCTGCCAAAAAGCTATGAAGAATTTAGTTCGGAAAATATATTTGCAAGATAGATGATTTGTTTATTGAAATAATTTGGAAACATAATTTATGTTTTAGCAAGTTTTTGTCTCCTAAATGATAAAGGAGGTAGGCCTGCTTCAGAGAAAATGCTGAGACTGGAACTGGTCCTGAATGCATTGGAAGCAATAGTTCGGCGACGGGCAGAGCCATACTTGGAACAGACCATGGAACCATGTAGCTTGGAACAGAATAATGTAGTATATATACAGTTTTAACATGGTAGACCGATCCGAACCCCACGATGTACCGCTAAGAAACCAGAGTATATTTAATTTTTTTGTTGTGTCTGGCCATAATGATGTAATGCGCGGATGCTAACTTCATTTTTGATCAAATGTAAGGTCTAGAAATTCGTGATTATTTTTGTAAGGAATCGGTTAATTTCTCAGATGTAGTACAGGGGAGAAAGACATTTATTTTTCGACTAAAGTGGAGACATACAGTTTTCTCTGTGGAAATTTGTAAGACTGTAATTAATTCTGTCGATGGCTTCTTGTAATTTATTTTTAATAGTATTGACGTTCTCCAACCCTCAAATAATCGCTAATTCATCTGCAAACAGTAAAGGTTAGACGCCTCTTGGTAAATTGAGTCCTAGATTATTTGTGGCAAGTGAGAGCAGTGGGGCCAAGGAAACAACCCTGAGGGACACCATAGAGCTGTTTATTATTTTGTGATATATCACAGCCAACCCGAACCTTAAAATGACGATTAGAAAGAAATTGTTTTATAAAGCGATACATTTGTCCACTGATTCCCACCGACCTTAATTTTTGAAAAATGGCTGTACGGCTAATATTATCGAATGCCTTTATGATATCAAAAAATACTAAAACCGCTTGTGGTCAGTTGATATTATAAAATTAAGAAAACATATTTAGAACGTGAAAAAAAAACGGACTCCGAGTAAACATTCTCCGGCATCGACTGAATAGCCAAGTGACTTGGAAAAATCTCATTTATATGAGGAAGTGGTAAAGCGGCAGTTTAATTCTTAGACACCAATGGGAGTGAGGCCTGCCAGTTCGAGAATGAAATATGCTTCCTAATTTGTATTCATAGAATGTCACAGAAAGAAATGATGTTTCTGGTATAAAGAATATTAAGGATAAAGTATGGAAGAGGCCTAATGAAGGAAAAGGGAAAGGTTGAGACGTGCCAGGGTTTAAAACATCCTTTGAGTGGTCTTTCTAGTGATTGAAACATTTTGCATAATGCTCTCAGCAAATCCATTCCTATAACTTATAAAAATCCTGAAATTAACATCGATCATTGAAAATTAGTCCATATTTTTCAACCTAGTTGCGTTCTCCTCGTAATTATTGTCATGTTTACTAATTATTCCTTCCTATAAAACTTTATATTTCAATTCTTTAATTTTCTTATTTTACTTACTTATTTAAATACCCATATTTAACTTTATTTTAAATAATTTTCACCTTGTAAATATATTTACTTACTACTTAGATTTTTATAAATATTTTGTGATTTCTTCTTTTCTCTTTCTAAATTTTAATATTACTTTTCTTATATAGCATTTGTCTTCTTATATTATTTAGACTATACATATCTTTCAATACTATTTATCCTGTTATTAATTCTATATTTATCAGTTCCATTATTAAAATAACTTCTTTTTTTTCTCTTAGTCCTTTTTTCAAATTAATTTGTTGTTTTTTCCACTAGAGGGAACCGTTTGTTTTGTTAGGTCTACGAATGTCGTTGATTTGTTATTAACTTTATTTTTCTCTCTTATTAAGTATTATTATTTTTATCTAGGAATTTTATCTTAATTTTTTTATTTATTTATAACGTTGTACATAGTTAGGGGGTTTTGTTTTGTGGAATTTTATTCTTTTGTACGAAACTATACCTCCTCCCTTATAATTAATTGTTAAAAAAAAATGTAATTGTTCATCAACAAATCAACCATGTAAAGTCCACCGCCAATCTGGTATTAAATAAATAAAACACTATTTATTGATAATGTTAGTTGTTTTCTAATTTTCTAATCATTCTATAATTCCTTTAATTCATTGTGATTGTTATCTTGTTTTTTTGTCCTTAGCTCTGCTGAAGGCCAGAAATTCTGGGCGAATCGTTAGAACTAATAAATTAGTTTTTACTTATTTGGGTTCCACTGACCGCAGCCCCAACCACCTTCTTCTCATTTATATAATCAAACTATTTACTCATCATTATGTTCACACTCTTCGTTGAGAATGTTAGTCCATGACATTTGGCTATTCATAAGGTAAAATGGAAATTAGTCGTTTCCAAAATTGTTCTAGTTTTTAATGTTTTATACACCGTATATAGGGCCCTTAAAATTTAGCTCATGTTTTGAACAACGGCTTTTTCACTAGTCAAAATGATACTTTAAGCTCTAAAATCAAACTTTGCATTTTATTGTTTAATTAAAAATTTATTATCCATATGTCCCTATTAACAGATTAGTATATTTTAAAACATCTAATATACTTTTGTTCAAAGTGAATAATAAATCTAACTAAACATAATACTATTCATAGAAAGGCTCAAAGAATTGAAATAATGAGAAATCATTACTCTATATCAGGGGTATCTGTAGATATTATAAATAAAATTCGATAATATTTAATAATTAATCATAATTTAATATCGAGAATATTCGTCTGTTACCAGAATATTTTTGGAGATTTTCTCTTTTTAGTTCATTTGTTTATGAGTGATCTTCATCAGCGTCGAGAAGTTTTAATCTTGACAAAAGTAACGAGTTGCTTCTAAGAGCTTTCAAACTGGAATGGTGGAAACTTGTTACTAACTTACCAGGTCTAAAGTAAGGGGTCATTTAGCTTATAATTTTAGAATAAGTTTTTTTGGTTTGTTTTTAACCAGATTTCAAAAAAGAACTTTTAATATATACTTTGGGTGAAGGCGAGGTATTATAATGAATCTAAAGACCGAAATAGTGTTACTCATTTCGTTCCAATTATTTGAAAACTTAGACAGAAACTAAGATACGGCGCAGCTTATAGCTTAATTTTCCACATCAAAATTTCTAATGATTTTAGAAATTTTCAAGACCGGACATGGGTGAAGGAAGAGGGGAGCAAGAGAGAGCAATTTTTCCGAATAGTATATATAGTATATATA
>NW_027106032.1:272794-278617 GCF_000696795.3 Halyomorpha halys | reverse complement strand
TATATATTAATTTACGCCTATGAAACCGGCTGAAGTGCGCCTGGCCATCTTCCTTAAGTGTAGCCAGCCCTCAAATACAAGGCCAAACCAGTAAATATAATAGTGACCTATTATATTTACTATACTATACCTCATCCTGTTTAGTATTGACCTTTTAAATCTTAGAAGAAGAGGCTCAGGTATACCGGTTAATGTCCAGCATTCTGGGTCATCAACAAGAACAGGTTTAATATTTCATAGGTAATATAAGGTTTAATACTTATACTTTATAACTGCGGTTTATATATATATATATTACACCATGAACTTTAAATGTTTTAGTAGCCTAAAATAATATTTCGTCGAAATAATTCTCAGTTGGATCGTAGCTTGATCCTATAACTCGAAATTACCATTGAACCAAGAAAAATAAATTTATTTTTTCCTAACAAGTAACGTCCGCCCACACGGGACAACGGTTTATGTCAGTTCATTCCAGATTTCCAGATTTTTCAAATAATAAAGGACCTTCAATGTCAAATCAGCGGCAAAGGACGGAATCATCCTTTCTGCATCGATGCTCTATTTCATGTTCCTTATTAAGCAATTATATTTCGAGAGATGAAAGTTTTATTCATTTGACGATACTGTCCTTATGAGAGTCTCTTAAAACTCCAGACGCTGGTTTTCATCAAATAGTAGGCGTGAAATTTGGATCAGAAATAAGTAAATTTAATAAAAACATTTATAAGATTGGGGTGTATGTACTTGGGGCCCGCCGTTGTTTTGTGGTTGATGCTACTTTATTTTAAACCATTTTGGATTTCGCGCCCTTTGGAGATATTGAGAGCGCACCGAGTAAATAGGTCCTACACAACACTACCGCACCTTGGTTTGCAGTGCTATTATTAATACGGTAATTTTCCCGTAATATGTGAGAATTAAAACATTTATTTTTCAATTTACAGCAGACGTCTGATTGTATCACGGTACACACGTCATTTTAATATTTTCGGAAATACGGCAAATCAAGAGCTTAAATTAGTGATGGGTTGTATTGGGCATTTTTATTCCGTATCGAGCGAGCGAGACCGATTTTCTAATATTACTCATGTATCGAGAAAGAGTATTAAGTAGTAAATTTGCGTATGTAAAATTTTAACCATTAATAAACTATAATATTTAATAGTTATAAAAGACATCCATTTGGTCTCAACAATATTTAAAAATTATTTTAACCCTCCAATGTTTCGGCCATCCAAGGATCTATGAATACATTTTTTATTAATAAATTCTTGAAAATAGCCGGAATGGCCGAAAAATAGGAGAATTAAAATAATAAAATCATTGTTGAGACCAAATCTGTCTCAAACAAAAATTTCCATTATATATAATTTTTAATTTATGTATTAAATTATGTTTAAATTATTTTACCAGGTAAATAAATGGAATTGATACAAAACCAGGTCAATAAATGGACCTGATCCAAAAGTTTTTCATTAAAGTAATAAGTTAATTAATTTTGAATATGTTTTTTTATTAAGACCTAAATAATTTGAATTAAACAACTGCTTGTGATCACAGACATTGCAACGTGATTGAAACGTCAGGAAAAAAAAATTTAAATATAAGCGATTATTTATTTTTTTTTTTGCGGCCCACGAGAACATGTTTGTGGCCCCTAAGGAAAAAAGTTGAGTACCACTGCTCTAGGGACTTTTCTCTTAGGCTTTATTTTCCGACATACGGGGGTTATATACAGTGTACTATCCTATTTTAATACCATAGTCTAGGTCTAGTTTTCATTTCGTGAGACCAGTACAAAAATAAAAGGCGCTCTTCCACGCCGGATTCGAACGGGCGACGCTTGCCATGTTGCAATGACCTATACCTCAACTTCCTGAGCAACAGACGACCAAGATTGAGAATTAGACATCTGCTCTAAATTGGTCAATAAGTTCCTTACAAGCTGTGGCAGGATTTACTTCCTAACTTAATGACTGATAAATAGTACCCAATAGAAATATTTTTAAACAAAGATACACGATTTACATTTGAAATTAAAACAGACAACCGCCAATTAGCAAATGAATGTAAATAGTCCTATTATTAATTAATGTATTCATTCAAGTTGAGTTGCCCAGAGCTCAGCTGATTTAATTACAGGGGTCTTGTTGTTATGGCCCCCTGTTATATCCGCTTGTAGCTTTATTAAACTTTATCACGAGGTTGTTTGAAATTTGTATAAATTTATAATAAATATACTGCGTATTGTCAGCTGAGGGTGAACAGAATCTGTACCTTACTGTTATCCAAATCTATTTGAGTTAAGAATCCTATAAGAACACTCAAGAGCAGTAATAATCATTCATGGACTTCAATGAAATTTTTTTTTGTTATATTATTTTAATATGATTATTATTATTATATTTTATTTTCATTATCAATGTCTGTGAATTCTCCGTATTCGAAAGAAGTACACAAATATTCGCGTATGGTGTTCCTATAATCTTGGATAAACAAAAAAAACCTCTAATATGAAAAATTGAAATAAATAAATAAACAATAAATGTTTATATAAAACGTTTCCCGCTAGGACACAGTTCAATAATTAAAATGCTTACCACTTACATGAGGATTATATATAAATCCATTAAAAAAAAAAAATGGAAAAAGATAGTAAACCCTATGAAAAAGAATGTAGGAAGGATAGTCTGGGTGGCGGTCAATAAAGGTATAACAAACGATTGAGGGGAATAAAACAAGAGCTGCGGAAGGTAAATCTTGGGCATCCTTGCTAGTGCCGCTAACAGCAAGAAACCTGCCAAGAAGGAAAAGTCTAGCCTGTTTTAGAAGCAGGCTGGCCACGATTTCCTGTCTAAACATCAGTTCAAAATTCATCTTTTTGAAAGCCCGCTCAGCAAGCTTTGCCAGCTCGAATAAATGACGTCGGCACATTTGGAATCTTGTCCATCATTACAAGATATAAGAAATGGTTTCACTCAATAAGAGACAACGTCGGTGAAAACAAGTAAATTATGTTGGCTACGCGAGGATGGCCGAAGTGCCTCGTATTTTGGCTTAAAAAAATAATACAAATAAATGAAGGTACCAAAATAGTAGAAAAATGTATTTTTGTTACCAGGGCTACGTCAGAGCTGTCTTGATTGAAACTGGGATGACAACTCCGCAGTTCTCAATGAAGCCAGCCAAGACGAAGACCTGTCAAGCGAGGCGAAACGTTGGTTAACAATAAATGGTTTTTCCAACAATTTTGGTACCTTTATTGGCCGCCACCCGGACCATCTTCCTACAGTTAAAAAATATTAAAATTTATTTACGGCTCTTTTATTTACAGAGAATTATATGCTCAAACTGCTCTCTTTTAAAGGGAAATGCAACACAGTGTGTTTTACCTCTGCGTTTCAGAATTGTAAAATGATATCGGTAGAGAACCTTCCGGGTCCGTTAAGTGTGTTGATGAGTATCTGGAGTAGAGAAGCTCAATAGGGCCTGGTTTATAATACTATTTAATAGAAACAATAGAGTTTGGGTTCATAACTACCAGTTCCAGATACTAATGATCGATTTCAGGTTCGGAGGATACTTCAATGTGGGTAACTTCATTATAGGAAAGACTTTTCGATAAGGCGTGGTGGTCTAATTGGGTAGCACAAAGGAATTGTACTAAAATAGTTTCTATACTATAATATAATATTTGCTAAACTTGTTTATCGATTCAATTTTGAAAAATATGGGAGAAGAACTAATGAGATGGAAAGGACAACTCAGGCTACCACCATACCCATCAGTTCTAGGCAATATAATCTCTTTAAGGACTGGGTGCTAGGTGAAAATAAACACGGGAATTGTAGTGCCTGTGGTGATAAGAAAACACAATAAGTAAAGTACATTAGGTTTGTTTAGCTATGACATTACTTAGCTGATGAAGAAGGGATGTTTGATTTCTCCTTTTGTTAGCAAATAATAAATAAAATCAATAATAAGGTGAAACATGACAAAAACTGTCATTTCAACTGGTCATATTAAAAAATCATATGAGTTTCGACTGCCTATTAATACAATTTTATTCTAGAAAGATGAATACATTTTCTTAAGATTATTAAACGCTCTAATGATAGAGTCAGTAACTACATAACAATGAAAATAAACTTATCATGATAATATTTAGGATCGGATCACCTTCATGCAATCAATGAATGGATATTTTCAGATCCGGAAGACATTTAATGTTCTACAGTATAGAACTACATAGATAGGGAGGAGGCAGGTGTACTGTGTTGTTATCATGAAGTAGTTTTGCGTATTTATATCTTTGTAAATATTTATATTAAAAGAAGATAGTTGATCGTATGAAGTAGATTATAGGAGGATAGGCCGGGTGGCGGTTAATAAAGGTATCAAAATAGTAAAAGAAAACTATTAATTGTAAACCAACGTTTCGTCCCACTTTACAGGGCTTCGTCAAGGCTAAATAAAAAAACAAGATACAAACATTTTATAATTAACAGAACATTTAAAATTGTTATGTTTTTAAAGTAGAATTACGAAAGAATTAATATTAACAATATAAGGAAATATATATGTAGGTTGACTGGAAACAAGATACTAATAAATATAACCAGGTGTGAAGTTCTTAATATAGATCTCGAAGCATAAATTGTAGGAGACTACTCATTAAAATTAGTATGTATTAATATAAAAAATCTTTATAACTAATATTATATATATATACCTACTATGACAATATTCAGTAACTTAACTTATATATGGTATCCATATCTACCCAGAGCGGTAAGTGAAATTTGCATGATACACGCACTGCAGTATATTAATTTTTTACTTCAAATATGTTCAACAGAGAACACTTTTAATCAAAATCTATTATCACCAATCAATATATTGTAACCACAAGAGAGTTTTATCTTTAAAGAAATCTTTAAATATTCATCTTGGGACACGATACTAAAAAATAAAAAAATTAAGCACTACCATTATCTTACTGCACGATGGTGCAATGAAAACTCTTAAGTTACATTTCAATAAACAGTTTTTTTTTACATAAATTTTTACAAAAAAGCGATGCATGAAAATATATGAGATAGTACGTGATATGATAAATGTCTATACATGATTTACGAAAAATAAAAAATTATAAAAGTATACTTCATTATTTAGAACAGCGGCACTCAAACGTTTTTCGTGTCGGCCTAAAAATTTTCGCGGCACCCTCCTTGAGCTAAATAATATTTTTAGGACATTTATCTATATTGTTGAATATCTAGAAACAGAAGAAAATAAATACTAAGTAAATTATGGAACGCACTGTATATTTTCTATTTTAATTTTATTTCTAATTGGACCTCAATGATCCATAGTTGCTGATTCGGCCAGAACCAGATACCAATCCTTTCATGAAAAACAACCCAAACTCAGTATTTTATATCCTGGCTTATTCTTCATTACTTGACAACCCTCATAAGCGTTTGAAAAGAAAATTGCCTCGAGATCTTTTGCTCTAGAAACTTAATTAATATAGATATAATCTGCCAATGTATTCTCCACAAGTTTGTATCATGCTACTGTACGCATATCACATTTACTCATTTTATATATTTATAATACAGTTATAAATATCAATAACAAAAAATAATAACAAATTCATTTCGTTTATTTTTTTAAATATTTCGATAAAGCAGCATTCACTTACCACACCCCTCCCATAGGCTTGGGGTATCCCAAGGATCTTAATTTTTTTAACGCAATAAAAGTAACAAAATAGTAAGATATTACTTTTTATAATATAAAAGTACTAGACTTTTA
>NW_027106032.1:260802-272694 GCF_000696795.3 Halyomorpha halys | reverse complement strand
TATGTATAATTCTATATAATTGGGCAACCCAACCAAGGTTGAGCCAAGGTAACTCGACCAGTATAATGCGAAAGCTCCCAGCCCATCCTCTACATTCCACCTCAGGAATTCCTTCAACATAACTAGCCTTCTGGACGGAGGAAAACTTTTAACATTTAGCGGTAAAATATTCCAAGAATATTCTCCAACGCAGTTCGCTCTTTGCAAAATGATAAGAAATTTAACTTAGATTTTCATTCATAACTAAAACATGATTCATAATCAGAACATAGGCAAGCGGACGGGTTTGCCACAGGTACACATGAATCAGCTAATGTGTATAAGATTTTTTCCTCTCAGAACACGGTAAGTAGAAGCAAATTTCAAAGATAAGATAAAATAAAAAAAAAATGCTGCTTAGAAAAACTTCAACTAAGACTTTATTTTAGAAACTGAGTTTTATGTTTCTGGTTTACTTTGAAATGCGTCAATGAATAAATAATGAAATGATAGATAATAATAAAATAGAAATAATATAGATTCTCACCTGAATTCAGGTAGATGTAGAATGAAGTTGAAAATGGAAAAAAAAAATTTCGTGGAAGTAGGTGACATGGTGGACGGTTTTAAACGGATAATTTGTGCGTAAAAAAAAATATGTCAAAAGTATAAAATTACAAAAAATTAATACTATCTTGAAAATGGAAATCGATTTAATGTGGTATGATGTAAGAAAGAGATAAAAAAGTATAATTAAAAATCAAAAGGGATAAAACAATATTGAGTGTTTTATAATAATTTAATATCGAGTAAAACTGGGAGGACAGGACTAGAGAAAGAGAAAATTAATAATTAAAAAAAAAACGTGAAACCAAAGGAAAATAAATGAAAGGAAATAGGTAAAAAATAGGGGAGTAAAGTAGAAAATGAGGTAGGATAGGAAGTCATTGTGTTCAAGTTAATTGAATTTAATGAGGTTTATAACATGTCTGTAGCTAAGGGAAACATAATTCATGGTTAACTTTTTTTTTTTTTTTTTTTTTTTTTTTTTTCATACCCTCCTATAATGATGTTATTGAATAGCTGGTACATACATATAGGAGGTATACTATATGTATATCTGGGTGATGATACCTTGGATTGCCTTTTGGCATTATAAGGTTCATGGTTAACAGTATTTTGTTCAAGATTTATATGAATAGATTCGTACAAGTCTCTCGGGTGAGAGAAACTTCCCAGACAGTCTTTCTACAATTAATTAATGTAACTAATAATCTTCCAGATTAGGAATATGTAGACACATTTTTTTATTCTTTATTGCATTCACCGAAAGTTTCGGGCCATACTACATGACTTAGCCTAAGGATAAATAAATTGATATTTCCTTTAATTTATTGATGATGAATAATTGACAATGGAATAATTCATGATGATTATATCGGCCTATATGAAAACGGCCTATACACGTTTAAATAAGTACACTATTATATTAGATCTTTTTTTTTTTTTAATTATTTATTTAATATAATTTACAACTGTACAAAATAATACAATAGGTAAATAATATTAGATCTAAATGCACAAGTTGGTAAAGGACTGCGGTCCATAACAGAATATGAAGCATCGTTAGCAGTTTGGGGGCCGGGAGTTCTTCCTAACGAGCATTTGATATTATCCTCTATGAGAACCAACCAACAGTCTCTGCGAAATCTAGTATCTCGTTAGCCGTTTCCTCTTTCCTTATTTTTTTAAAATCTAAATGTCTTACTTTTTTTTTAATTAACAGGTGAATATTAATTTAATATCATCTTCAGGGGAAAGATTTAAGCTCGTATAACTTTTAGAAACATCATGTATATATTATAAGCAAGACATATGAATTTGAAATGATGTTTTAAATTTGAATTATATTTCGAAAAATACCTACATTATATCTAGGAAGGGTTGTAAGAGTAGTACAAGCCAAAAAATGGCTGAGATAGATTGCGGTTCACACACTTTAAATGAAATTCAGAGTTGCAATAATTTTACTGTCCTTTTTAGATAATTCTTGTAATCTAATGTAATGATCAATGAACTTTTTCTACTTCCTATTGGGTGAATTCCAGAATTTCTGATATATAGGGAATTATCTACAGGTAATCAACTTATTATGATCAGAGAGGAAGGAGGTCAAGTTTTCATTCTGTGTTCCACCACGAAATAAAAGTCACCCTTGGGCTCAGGCCAAATTCGAACTGATGCCGCTGCATTTACTAGGTTGTTAAGGTTACGCCTCAGCTCTCTCAACTACAAACGGCCTAAATTGAGAAGGGGCTATGTCGATTTCATAATTAGTGCGTATAAAACGTGTCGGTGAACCAAAATAATTAAAACTTTCTTCTGATTTTCACTGTTAAGACAATGAAAGGACTAACTTATCTCTTAACTATGAAAGAAATGAAAGGAATAATTTATTTGGTTAACCAAATGCTGCATTAACATTCCCCATTATTTTCGTCTATTATCGCTCACTTACGCGATTACGAAACACGCTCCTTATCACAATCTCATTCTTAATTTAGTCCTGGTAGATCCCATACTATTGGCCACCCAGTACGCTATGCATAGCATCTATACTAGGAATGAGAGTGAAGTGATTAAAACGTATTTTCTGCAACCACTTATTTTAGAGTTGCGACTTCCTTTTATTCGAATAATAATTTTATTTAATGTGCTTTGACCACTGAATTTAAAAAGTTGGTAAAATTATAATATTAAATTATGCATCCACTTGTACACAAAAGAATCAAACTTAGACTATATATAATCATAGATATAATAAGTTTTAAAAAAATAAAAATTTGTAGAATTGTTGTGGGATCTTCTTTCAACATCTGAAAATCTGAACAGAATTAATCGGTGACTCGTAAGAAATACATTCAGTGAGGATGTGGCCACGGTGAGATCGTTTTTGCAGTAGGGATGTAATAGTGCATCTTCTTTTTTCATGAGATGACTGGGAGTGAATCGAGTATGGTCTATCCGGAGACTAATAGACCGCCTCTTCTCTCCGTGGCAGATTAAAGTTCCTTGCTGGACGTTTCACTGTCTGCTGCATCATTCTTAACTTGTCTCTTGCGTTGAACCATCCGTGTGTGCTTTGTGATATTATATACACTTGTGTTAAAATCGACCAACCAAAAGAGTTTCTTTAGAGAATCGATTTTACACTTTTTTTAGGATTTTCTCAAAAAGGCTTTAAAGATTTTTTAATAAACTCAGTGAGAATACAAGGTATTTCAATAGTCCATCATCATGTAGACGGTGCTATTGCTATCATTTAATATAGACTGACTGCTCTTAGATTGCTACTTCCTCCGTTGCCATAGACAAAGAACTCAGAGCAGAGCACAAAGATAATAGAGTTTGCTCACCGTGGCCTCCTCACCGTCGACATGAATAGGACGAAGCTAGCTGAGGTCATTTATCTCTCCTGAGGTATTTGCACAATGCCGTAGCGCCACCTATTAACCAAACACTAAATCTTAATCCGACCCGAACAGGGTGAAGCAGTCGAGTCAGTGACGTTAGAGAGATATCGAACCCGACAACAACAATTGTCAACCAAAATGAAGACAAAAGGACCATAATAATTTATGTTCTACGCAAACATTGTTTAACCTTTAGATTTTTTCGATTTTCCGATCCGTTTACCATTAAATGGTCAAAAACCATAAAAAAAGTATTAAAAACTGTGGGATCATAACAATTACCGATATGAAATTATCTTAAAATTTCATTTGGTATCATATTACACATAACCCTCCATATTACTAGGTATCCATTATAAAATACTTTTTTTATATTACACATATTAAACAATATTATATTTTCAGTGATCAAGTATATAATAATATATATAAGTATAAATTAATTTTGGTGAATAAAACTGTTACTAAATTTTGATTAAAAAAAAAACAACTAAACTTATACTAGACTTCATTAATTTAATGGTGTTACTGTTAAACTTTTCAAAAGTTTGAAAAAGAAACTTATAACGTATATGTTGGTCGATGTACTTCATATCACAATCTCACAAGAGGTGAGCGCATCGCACAACTATCACTAATTGTAAAAAATCGTTATTTAACGTTTGGGAAAAAAAACAAAACAAATACTAACTTAGTCCCGGCCATGAATACGACAGTTCAACAAAAAATAATGAAGTTTTATATATATATCAATACGACAGGAAAAGTCTTAAAATATCCTAGTTCGAATTCCTGGCTCTATTTTCCCTTTCAATTATTTATCAAATGCTTTAATATTTTGTATTAATCCAATGGTTAATATTTATTAACAATCAGATCTCGTTATTTACTTCAAAATTAATGTCCTTTGGGGAAACATTTCTTAAATTGTCATTTAAGGCATATCTTACTATTTAAATGAGGATAAGACCTATGTGCTATGAAATAACGCCAAATTGTAAGTTGATTTACCGTGTGTAACAACAATCGTTTAAGCAGCTTTTGAGAAAATGATACAAAGTATTAAATCGTTTCTCCAAAGAAACACTTCTGGTTGGTCGATTAAACACAAGTTGCTGTAATCTCACAAAGCACACACATACCTTTAATATGTAATTTTCATTTCCTACAACTTGGCGTTTATTAAAAAGGCAACACATAGAAATGTAATATGGCAGCGAGACATGATAATATTGACTGAAAGGCCTTCAAAACTTGTATTTCCGTCGAACAATCTAATTCGAAATCTAGCATGATTGCAATAGTTCCTCTAACAATGAATTCCATACAACGGTAAGTGAAAGTAAAAATTAACTTACATTCTTGAAAATTCCAGAGTTACAGGGGCTGGAAAAAATGCATCCGTCCCGGCCAGACCCGCCACAATAAGACCCCCCTTTTTTTCTTACCCTTAATTAAAATAGAACTAGCTGCTTGTACATACACAATACATGAAATGCGTTATATATATACTTTTACTGAGCCTTTGACTGCCTTGTGGCATTATAAGACGTTGATATCAGTCCAGCTAAAGTGGTATAGTCTAGCTATAGACTAAGGCTACGCAATGGAATTAATGGACCATGAAACTACTACTAAGACTACAAACTACTAACTCCCCTCTTTTTTTTTCTTTTTTCATAACCCCTATTTCTGAATTTTATATATGGTTTTTAGCATGAATATATATTCTGGTCCTGCACTGTTTCCTTCTTCTGTAGTGGCCTACATTTTCAGGAGTTTTTGACGTGTATTTTTGTTCTAGTGGGCTTTCTTTGAATTTTATAATGTGCTGGGGCACGCATTGGTTTTGAAATTTAAACTAAACCTAAAAAAAAGCTTATTCCCTAAATACGTGTGCTGGCACGTCGTTTCTGAGTTTTTATCTGGTTTGTTGCCAACGCACCGGAGGAGGCGCTGGTGTAAGGGTCCTGAACAGTGGATTTCTTTGGTGCCGTATGGAGTCGAAAAACTTTATGAGCCTATGTTGGATGAACTGAGGCACAGAGGGTAGTTCGAAGAGCTCGTGTAGTTGAGCTGTCTTCATCTTCTTCAGTAACTCCCCTCAGGGAGTAACGATTCTCTATCACTTTTGAAATATTAGTTTAAAACGGGAAGAGGAGACTTATGATGGTTAAATCGAGCAATATTTAAAAAGCGCCTCAAATTGAAAAAATGCATGAAACCCTCCACTCCCGCCCTCCGTAGTACCCTTACTTATCTGATATTTCAAACAGACAATTATAGCGAGTACGTTGGTCGGTGTACGATATGTCACAATCTCACAAGAGGAGATCAAAATAAAAAAAAGCAATCCTTCCCGATCGCAACTACCCACTAAGGAGCGACGATCCTGTAAAACTTTTGAAATATTTGTTTAAAACGGGAAAATGAGGTTTTAAAATAGCTGAATCGAGCAATATTTAAGAAGCCTGTGAAATTAAAAAACCCGCGTGTCATTTTTTCAACTAGATAAGGTAAGAAATTAAGAAATTTTGAAAGATAGGCCACAACTATTATGAACTAGAGTAAATTGAATGAAAATGGATTAAATTATTAAGTTTTGAGTGGCGAGCATGTAAACTAGGACTCTATATTTGTTATATTTATATAACTAGAGTTCATTGTAATCAGTTCAAAAGTTCATTCATCGATAATAAAATATTCAGCATAGAATAATACCGTCAAATATTTCTACGTCTAGATGACACAAAATTCTACTCCAGGACACAGTCTACAGAGCAAGGTGAGACACACGATGACGCAGAATGCTTGTCAACTACACAATTCCCACTAAACAGGTCTTGACAGGCTTCCGCAGGGGAAAGGCAAATAACTTGTCTCGCATTCTGATATCTTCTAACAATGTAGTCTTATTGAGTCAATATACAAGTTTTTCAAGAACGTGTTGGGAATTAATGAATATTAATATGATTGAAGCATTATTATAAAATGCACAAACAAATAAATGTCTTTAAAACACACATTTACTTTATTCTTTTCTCTCACTAACTTTAATTTTCTCTAACGTTTCGGCCCTCAGGCCCATTATCAAGGAGGCCATTAAAACTGATTTATCCAAGTTTTAAACTTTTTTTCATTACAGCCTATTATGAAATGAATAAATAAAATGAAATAAGAGTATGCAAAAAGTAATTGTACTAATTATTTAGTACTTTGAGTACATTTTACTGCTTCAAATCCAATATTTTTTTTTACTAAAGGGAATTAATACTTTAGTAATTATGAACTCAATCGTTTGAAATTTTGATTAAATCGATCACAAAAGTAATTATCATTGTTGAGACACTTTGTACGTAGTACTCAAAGATTGTACTCAAATTCGAATAAGTAATCTAGTATTGCCTAACTCGGAATAGAGCTCATAACGTGATACATAAAGGTGTAGCCTAATCATCACTTTTTCTCTTGGCAAAAATACTATAATATGTCAATCGTTATTTAACACATGGGAAGAAAGCCTTGAAATACAGTTCAAACAAGTTTTTTTATAACCCACACCTGGTTAATGCTGACATACGTCATGTTATCTAAGATGTTATAGGACCAACCAATTATAACCAGACTGGGAGGACTGAATTTTCATTTCGTGGGACTGTCGAAATAAAATTAAACTTTTTTTTTTTTCGGCCAAGACTCCCATTGGAGTCCTATAACTGCCTAACCATGGTTGGGGGTCAAAGTTCTTCATTTTGTGGGACCGCCACGCAATGAAAAAAGTCAACGCCCCAGGCCGGATTCGAACCGGCACCGCCAATAGACATCAAATTGGTAAGACTGTCTTAACCACTGAGCTATGGGCGGCCCTAATTGAACTTTTAGTTATAAAATAAACTCGTTGGGGTGGGTCACACCTAGTTCAGTTTTCAGCGTAAGGTATCGCAGACGTCTCAGGGTTGGAATCCACTGGTGAAAAGTATAAAGTCTAAGATGAAAATAATTGTTAAATATAAACGTTTGTAATAAAGGTCATATTGAGATCTTTGTGAAAGTTTTATTAAGGACCTAACAAAGCGCATCGAAAGTTTCTAAAAGGTTTTTCGATTGATAGCATTCTCAATAAGCGAAGAATTTGTGAACTGATACACCAAACTCAACACTTCAAACAGCAATATATTAAAGATTTAAAAATTTATTAACATGAGATTTTTGTAGCGAAATAGCAATTCATAGTTTTTCAGTAAAAGGTAGACTTAATAGAATTTATGTAATAATGTTTTAAGTTAAATGATTGTCAAAGTAAAGCCAGATACCTGAGCTGTTTAAAAGTAATACGCGGAATATTATCAAACTATATTATGGAACAGGGCGTTTTAGTTTTATGGCACTATTTCTACAGAATTGTATAAATAGAATATATGTACCAAACATCTGCTTCTTGGAACTACTTTCAGGATAAACTTTTTAAGGGTTAATAAAATACAAAATATATTATATATAAAATCATTTCATAAATTCAGTCGTATAAAAGTCTCAAAAAACATGCTTATATAAAAATCGTTCTGACAAATGGCCAAAGGGGACTTATCAAATAACTTATGAATTTGCATTTTCGATTTTACTTTCCGTCTAATTACGGCTACCGAAGGCAACTAAACTTTTTAAACGGAGTAATTAAAACTTTTTAGGCTTGGCAACAACCCTATCAAACAAGAGTAAAACCGCCATTTTGAAGAGTGCCTCCATATATCCGGAAATGAAAGTTAAACCGACTCATAATGTCATTGTTATTCAAAAGTAATTCTCTTTCGGAAAATTAACTTCCGAAAAGATTAGACAATTCTTATTAAAACTCGCTGATATCAGAAACAGTGAAATTGAAAAGTTCAATAACGTTATTCTTTTGTAAAAAAAATCTCACATGTATGTTATAGAAAATTTGTATAAGATGTGTGGCGTAAATTGGAAGGATTTCTTTTTTTTGTTTATCTTCAGTAACTAATTTTCATAGTACAATTAAAAAAAAATAAAAAAATTTGAGGCGTAAAACATTGTAACTGAGAAAATAAAAAATGAAACAATGTAAAAAAATTTGATAATTAAAACGTTTTACGTTCAAAGAGGAGTCATTCCTCATACATTGATATCAACATTATTCTCTTTAAAAAAAAAGTTCTAATGATTCTTTCAACAGTTCAGAAAAGCCGGTGATACTAAAATTTTTAAAACTGTGAATGCCAAAATAATAAATAATTATGTACAAATAAAAAATGAAATCATTAAGAAGGTACTAAGGAAACCACAAGCAATTATTTACAAGAGAAATATAAACCTTCCTGAACTTAGATACACGATAAATAAGCAGAAATGGATAAAATTGGATAATTTCTAATAATTAAAATACAAAAGGTAAGTGATAAATAAAAAAAGATTATCATGCTACAATATTTACAACATATACATCATAATCTACTGTAATATAATATTATATTCAAAACAAAAAATATAAATCAAAAAAAGAAAATATAAATACAAAATAAAAATTCACAGTAAGGTTATGATAATAATTTTTAAAAAGGTTGGAAATTATTACACGATGGTTTATTATTTTCATTTTTTTTTTTTAGTTTCTTTTGTACAATCCTGAACAAATATTTTAGGCGTTCGGTCTCAAAACATGACAGTTGTCAAAATAAATAATTTACAATGTTAAATATGTTTGTTAATACAATGTTAAAATTTTACTTTAAAACAGGATTTGTTTCCTATAGATTGATATCAACAGTATTCATTTAATAAAAGAAATGTGTAATGATTCTTTCAACAGTTCAAGAATTTAGCCTTAAAAAGCCGGTGATGCCAAAATTTTTAAAAGTGTGAATGCCAAAATAATAAATAATTGTATAAAAAAATAATAAAAAGAAATCATAAACAATTATAAGTTAAAAGGAAACCATAAGCAATAGTTTACAAGAGAAATATAAAATCCTGCCTGAACTTAGATAAAAAAAAAAGGATAATCATTCCAGGATATCTACAAAAATAATATATCTACATCATAATTTACAATAATGTCTGTGATAATAATGAGAAAATAATTGACCGTGGATGATATTTTTGAGGAGAAGATGGTTGAGGGGTGCGGTCAGAGAATAACACAAATAAGTTTAAAAAACTTATTTAAAAGTGCCAACGTTTCAGCCAGAATTTCTAGCTTTCATCAGGGCTAAAAACAAAGAACAAGATAACAACCAATGAATAAGAAAATGAAATGGAAAATATACACAGAATTTATAATTTTTTATTTTTTTGTATTCATTGGTTGTTATCTTGCTCTTTGTTCTAAGCCCTGATGAAGGCTAGAAATTCTGGCCGAAACGTTGGCACTATTAAATAAGTTATTTCAACTTATTTGTGTTATATTCTGGCTGAACCCCCCAATCATCTTCTCCCCATATAAATATCAGTCATAGAATATAATATTCACAACAAAACAACATGAAGCAAAAAAGAAAAAGTAAATACAAAATAAAAATTTACAGTAAAATTATAATTATAATTTATAACCTTCTAAAACGCTGGAAATTATTATACGATGGTTTATTATTTTCATTCATTTTTTTTATTATATCAATATATAACAAATAATAAATATCTGGTGTAATTTTGGATTCTATCCATAAACTTTGAACGTAACCTGTCTTTCAAAGAGTTATATTTATTTAATGTGGGGGGCTTGAAATGAAAGAGATTTTTTTAACCATTTTTAACTTATTTGAAGAAAATGTCTTTGATCTAGGATTGTAGGAAAAATCCTGAAGAAATAATTGAAGTATTCAGTTTCAAATAACAAAATGAAACATTTTACAGTGATTGTTAATAACATCGTTTTACTTTCAAACAGGATTCATTATTATCTAAAGAAAACAAATTCCCAAAAATATTTTTTCTTTAATTTAAGAGATCAACCTTTAAAAAGATGGTGAAACTAAAAACACAATACATAAAAAAAATCAATTACCACATTATACGGCCGAATGCATCACTTAGTTTTTTTTTTTTTTTGCAGCTATATTAGATAGCTATATGAACGTAATATTTTGAAATATTTCGTTCTAACTTAATTAAGGCTAGATGCCATAAACATCATTTTATTACACCCCAACTCACATTCATCTAAGAAGGAATAAAGGCAATTACGCCAAGTAGGTAACAATATAGCATCATTGTGTTCACCGTAAATCAGTCTTGGTCTGCTGAAATATTGCCATGGAAAAATTTAATTTAAAAACACAATAGGGTCCATGGTTGATCCCCACGATTCCCCTTGTATCTCCATCGCGTTCCACAAATTGTTTTCTATAACAAAGTGTATCTGACAGCGTATTACGGTGGTATAATGCCAAAGTCAGCAATTTATTTCATTTTCGGGATGCATTGTTAAAAATAATTCATTTCAGGAGTTTTATATTTTAGTTATTCATTTTGAAATCATAGCATTAAGACATTACAGAAGTATACAGTAAATTAGGAGATACTTGTAGAAATAATAAAAAATCAGGTTTCCAACTACGAATAAAATATAAAAATATTAGGTATTAAAAACAGATAGGATAGAGAATATACAAGTATAAATACAAATTTATATAAGCCTCTTTATGAAATAATGTGCTAAAAACCTGACATTTTTACATTGTGTTTTTATGAAGACTAAAGATAAAATATAAAATCAACTATATTCATTGACCTCTGTAAATAAACATATGGAAATGAGTTTTTTTGAATAAACTCTCACAAATTGGAGTCGTAACTTTGAAAATAAACTCGGATTGAATGATATATTGGCTGATATGAAGATAAAGATGGTTCAAAATGGCAAATAGAATAGACCGAAACGTTATAAAAATATTAATTATGTATAGAATAAAACTAGTGTTTTTGTCATTATTATTTAATTATTATTACGAAATATTTTATATATATTACTTTTTATAATTTAATATTTATTACTTTTTCTATTTTTATTTTTATATTTATTACCAATTTTTTTTAAATATTTATAACTTTTTATCATTTACATGTATTTTGAATATTTGTTTCGATTTTAATAAAACATAATTGTGCATGACCATATAAGATTTTTATTTATATAAACTTTTTTTTTCCATATTTAGAATTTTTACTATTTATTACACTGAGAAAGAATCAGATGTTGGCCTAAAGGTATTAATTTTTTTTTTTTACTAATACTTTTTATTTATTGATAGATATTACAATCTGTCACAAGTTGTAAGCAATAGGTAATAGTGACGAATGATCTCATACATACTAAAATCTTAAAATATATACAAACAGAAGAATAAACAAAAATAAAATAACATAATGATAAAATAATATAGTCTCTAGTCACATTTACACTCTAATATACAATATTTACACA